>NW_008629216.1:32963-93621 GCF_000691845.1 Merops nubicus
GTCTTTTTAAAAAAATTTATTAGAAGAAAAGTAAATTCTCTTCTTCTCATCTTTGCTTCTTGAGGGTTCAGTAGATGGATTTGTAGTTCAGTAAGAGTTCCAGTCTTCTCAAAAAGACTTTGGCATGGTAGTTTTAGGTTTGAGATGGAAATGTGACTGAAAAATTACTGGAAGTAGCTGTAGCTGTCAGTCTACTGCAGGCCATATAATTTCCATTGTTTACTGCTTCCAGTGACATAATTTTTTTTTCAGGGAGAGCAGGTTTATTTACGGTGCCTAACACAGTGTAAATTCTAGAAAAGTATATATTTTTATAATGATATTTTCCTACATGTAGTCTGCCTGAAGGATTTAATACTTGTATTTCTAAAGTATACAGTTTTCTTAAGAATGCCTTTTTTTGTATTATGCATGTATTAACAAATGTTTCACTGGCAGAAGCTGATCAACAATAAGAATCTTTGTCTGTATTGATTGTCCAGACATCCTTCTAGTTTTTAATCTGTGAAGCACTTCACAGACAATGCTGTACTTCTCATGTGTACTTCAGTTCGGCTTTCACTGTTCTTTTTCTGGCCAGTGAATGAGGAAAAGGAAGCTTGTCTAAGGATGGCTGATTTCCTTGCAGTAGGAGAGAACAGTCTACTATTACTCATCTGAAAACCTGAAAGTAAAATTGTGCTAGAAGTGCTCTGTGATTCTTACTTTATTTTATTTTTTTTAGCTTTGATATACAGGGAAACAATAGCAGTAGATCACAGAGGGGAAAGCAAGAGTCATTTCTTCTGCAGAACCTTGAATATGAGGTCTGTATTACTTGTTGAATCTAGTCCATTAGGAGCAGCCAGAAGTTTGCTGCTATTACTGCAACTTTTGCAAATAGCAAAGCAGTGTCCAGCAACCTTTGCTTTAAATTCTGGTGCTTGAAACTGTACAACAGCTCCTCAACCAACTTACTCTGTTAGGGTTACGTGTAATAATCTGATGTATGTAAAACTGGAGAAGGATGCTTTCTATTTGGGACTGGGAAGTAACTTTAGCAGTTGATGAAAATTGTCATGTGTCAAAGATACTTGTGGAGTTGGTGCATTGGAATCGGCTGCTGACAAGAGCCAGTGTACTGGATCAGGATTCCAGTGTCTGCAAATCGTGCCAAGTTGCTTGAAGATAAATGAATACTTGGTTTCTTTATGAAGTACTGTTTGTATGCAAAACAGAATTTAGTTGAAATGTCTTTCCATGGTTTGGTCTTGTTGGCTTTGGACATTTTAACACCAGCTTTGTATCAATGCTGCAGTTATTTGGAACTGAACTTATTCAAGAGAGCAAGTTCAACCTATTTGAAGATCTTTAAATTCATGGAGTGATTTGTTTTCACTGTGGATAAACTCTGTGCTTATCTAGTATCACTTTTAAAACCCTGGGGCTGGGCTGGTTTTCCTCTAGGTATTCTGAAGCGTACCCTCATTGTTGGTACACATGGCTGGTGTAACTTCAGACTTGGAATGGGAATACTTCTTTACCACTTCCTACTTAGTTATATTTAGCACCTTCTCTGTGGACCTACATTGACTTCATGGCTAAAGGTTTGGGTCGTGTTTTAAAAACAGACTTGTCAGCAAAAGAACTTGGTTGTGAGCCTGCTTCTAAAGCCTCAAAAGAGAAGCAATTCAATAACCGCTCACGAGAGAGGTTTGATAAACTGTTGATGTTGAGATTTCAGTGGTTGCATTTGGAACAATTCCACAAACACTACGATGGAAACAAGGTTTTTAATGAAGATGTCAAATACAAGATCAGACTTGAGTAACTAGACTGAGAAGGAGACTTTTCAGTGTGATCACTTCTACTTCTCAGAAATAAGCACAATTTATTTTCTGTGAAGCAATGTGAGTTACTTGTCGGTATGTTTGATTGTGCGGTCGCACTTCTGTTTCTGTTAATGTACCTGTATTTGGACACAGTTTCCCAGTATGTGAAGAGGAGTATGAATATAAGTACTGAAAAAAGTGCAGTGACCAAAGCAGCTTTGGTCCCTTCCTGGAAACATGAATACTTCTTCCCAAGGAGTCTTCAGTTTGGGTGATGTTTATACAGTGCCATGTGGATAGACTTGTACTTTCAGTCTGTTGAGGTTGGTATGACAGGAGGCTTATATGTAGAATTGCCTGGCTTTTTTGTCTCCCTGTTTCACTATTTCCTCTGTTTCTTCCCCCTATCACCTGTGAGTTGGGTTACCATGCAGCTTGAACATTATGTAGCCAACGGAAGAGGAGAGGAGGTTCTTTCTATTCTTCTGAGAAGGCTGAGTGACTTTCTGGTGTTGTGGGGTGTGTTGTGGTTTGGTTTGGTTTTGTTTTTTTTTTTTTCCCCCCAAGCCTTTTATTTTATTAAATTAAATCTAATTTTTTGTATTCCTAGAGTTTGATTTCTAAGATTTGTTGCTTCCAATTACTAGTATTTCCTTCTGTAAGGTTTAAACTGGGTATTGAGACTGCAGTTTGTGGATAACTACAGAAATTTTGAAGGTCTGGTGGTGTTCATGTGTATTTTTTGCTGAAATATGCTTGATTTTATTTATTTTTTTTCAGTCTGGGCTACTCAATAATAGGTAACACTAGTGCTTTTCTTTCTATTGTTAATGGAAAGCCATGAACAAGTGAAGAGCTGCAGAACGGTATAGAGTAATTATTAAATCTCTGGACACTCAATAAGTTAAAACTGCTGTTTGCATTTTGACTGCCTTTATCCACAGTTATGCCTCTTGTGATTTGCACAGTATATGATTTGTCATGTCTGAGCAATATTCCTGAAACTACTCTTAAGAGTGGAGAAGGGAAGTAACTTCCAGGTTTGAAGATGTGATTTGCAGAAGTAGATTTGTGTTTACTTCTTTGACCACTTCAATGTTTCTTTAATTCATTAAAACCTGATTTTAGTTTTAATAAGGTCAGGGAAACATTTAACCAATAGATAATGGCTACATTAGAATAACACAATATCTGGAATTACATACTCTACAACATTATGGCAGGATAATTTCTAGTAAGAACAACTTAACTTGCATAGGGTGGATATATAGAAGTTGTAATAGATCCCAGTATATCTCATACTAATGCCTGGTTCAGGAGCAACCTCAGATCTTATTCTGAAGTTGAGATTGAAGTGATTTCTCATTTTGA
Organism: Merops nubicus; assembly: GCF_000691845.1. Classification (NCBI taxonomy): domain Eukaryota; kingdom Metazoa; phylum Chordata; class Aves; order Coraciiformes; family Meropidae; genus Merops; species Merops nubicus. The sequence continues at coordinate 36,146 of NW_008629216.1, forward strand.
CATTGGAAATGTGTAGGATGCCTGCATCAGTGTGTGCTTTAAGCTACAGGAGACTGCACGTGGTTTAGCTCTTGTTTTTCTTTCCCCTACTACATTGTCAAAACCAGCTTGTGAGTTACTAGCCAAGTGACTTGTCTGGTGTGGTTTTGTGAAATTCTCTTTCTCAAGACTACTGAAAGTGATATTTGATGGGCTAAACAGTGCTAACAAGTTTTGTAAATGGGATAGTTTTTGCAGGAACAAAGTTGTAATGTTTGTTTGCAGATATAAGCCAGTTATACTGAAATATGCTTGAGAAAAGGAGGCCTTGTTGACTTGCAGATATTCCCTGCCTTATAACAATTCACTAAATGTCAGTACTTTTTTTTTTTTTTTTTTTTTTTAACTCCTGGCTAAAAAAAGTATTTGATCCCTAGCTCTTTGTGGTCTGACTCTACAGGGTTTTGAATTTGATCTCCTAGGTCTTGGCAACGTGCGTCTGCAGCATACTTGGAACTGCTTCAAAATGTTCCCATGTGAACAAGTTGTGCAGTACAACCTGTTACCTTTTATATCAAGTGACCAGTTTTAAATATTAAAGGTTTATGCAGAAATGTTCAGTGGGATTTGTTTTATTACCGTTTTTAATTTCTCTTACTGGAGATATTTTAATTAAATGCCAGATGTCTCCAAATCTGCATTTGTGCCTACTTGTAATTTCTAACTAGCTTTAATTTGTATCTTGTCCAAGCATTGTATGGACAATGACTGCAGTTTCTTGTAAACTTTGCTTCTACTGGGTCTCATTCCAGGGTACAATAGCTGCAACTTGGAAACTGGGACAAGGCTGTCACCTCAATTACTTAGGAATGTAGCTTGTGACACTAGCAGGTAAAAGCTCAGAGATGAGCTTTAAAATGGAAAGTTGAAAGAGGAGTTCATTTAAAGGTACAGTTTTGTGGTGTTTTTTACATGTTCAGTTCCTAGCTGAGCTCACAGATTGTTCGATAATGTGCGGAGGTTGAATGGTGCCAGTAATCCCTCTACATTGTTTAAGCTACATCTCTCATCTCATCTGAAACCCCATTGTTTCAGGATGCATGATACAAGCTTGAGATATTTTTTGTAATGATTTTACAGTCTCCCTGATACGAGAAAAAGTTGCAAGCGATACCCTGATTTGACAAAACCAAACAGGTTAAAAATACATTACCGAAGTGGTGATTGCCTAGTGCTTCTCATGATGCTTCCTAAGACCACTTCCTTGACAGGCCTTGTGTGTTAGTAGCTCAATTAAGAGCAACAGTGAAGCAAGTATCTCTAGGCCAAACAGATGACAAAAATCAGTATTTCTTGTATTGTACGGCTTTAAAAGCAGTAGCTGTACCTAGGCTTTAGTAGTGTTGGTTATGCAGTAGCATAACAAATGCAAGGTGGGGTTGGCAAAGCTGGCATTTTATTGCATTTGCCTCTGTAGCAGTGCAGAGTTTCTATGGGGAAAAAGGGAGGCTAGTGGGGTGTCTCTCTCAAAGCCTGTAAGGTTGTGACGGCCTCCTTGGCGACATTTGCATTGCTGTCATTGCAGAGTTCTTCGAGGGTTTCTTTAATCTTGTCGTCTTCTATTTCTTGTCTCAGATCACCTGAATAGGAGATGAAATGCTGACTTTGTGACATGCCATAGCATACTTGCTCCCAACAATTATTGTAAGATAGAAGTTGGGAGTACTTGCTATTGTGAATGAGCTGCTTTAGTTTATATAAAATTTCTTTTCATAGATGCCCTTTTATCCACTGAAAGTATTGAACAGGGTGAGATATTTTTTCTCCTTCTGTTTGACTTCCAAGAACTGACTGAACAGAAGAAAAGCACTTTGAAATTATAATACAGGACAGGTTCCAGCAATTTTTTGCCTGTATGGTTCCTGTTAGCTTTTCATATTACTAAGACTCAACTAACTTAGTGTTACAGTTAGTCTATAAAGTGCTAAGTATTTATACCTCTGGAGAAAAAAGTCTTACAGAAATCTGTTGTGTCAGTACTCTGTAATACCACTGAAAGATGGAGATGGTTATTCATATTCCAAAATACGTGTGGCTACAGGGAAATAGAGAATACTGCAAAATCCAGCTTGTCTGCTGATAAAAGATGGCTCCAGGTTTCAAAAGGCAGCTCCCTTGTGCTCAGGCAAGGATCTGCCACAAGATTATTATTCTCAGTTTACATGATTTATGTATTAAGATGTGAGAAACTGGCATGAGGTTTTTTGACTCCTGGGTTCAAAGTGATTGTTTTCAGTGACACACATTCAGGATGGGTCTGATCTTGCTTGAAGCATTTTAAGGCTTCCATAATCATGGAGTGAGAGAAACTGAAATCATAACCTTCATGTGTTTTACTAAAAGTTGCTGTGCAAAGGCAGCATTACTAAAATTGATGTTTTATCTCATCTTTCTGATTCACTTACAGCACAGGCAGAACAAATTATGCCTGCTGGTAGAAGATAATACAAACTCTTTATTTCTTTGAGCATAAAAATGCTGTGGTGCATAAAGGACCTGGGACTGCCAGACATTTGCGCATAGTGGTTTTGGACAAAGATGCCTTCATTACAAGGCTCCAGTTTTGCTAATTCAGGACTTGATTATGCCACTGACTCACTGGAATATAGTGAGCCTTCTTTTTTTTATTTAACTGGTAGGTTTGTCAATTTTTCACAAAGAAGGAAGCTACCTGACTGGGAGTTTTAGTGATCAATAAAGAATGAGCCTCTTTAATACCTTTTACTACTCACTGACTGGCAACATTGCAAGCAGCACCTTAGTAACAGAAAATGTTTGTTTTCATCACAAATGTTCATCCTCTCACTACAGAGAATTTAAAATGAAGTTACCTGAATTAAGAAGATTGCACAAAAGGACCATGGAGTTATATTTCACCTCAGGACTTGTATTATCATCCTGTAAAAGCTTATGTAAGCTTTGAACTAGCTGTGATTCCTTAAAAGTTTCTTCAAGGGTTTCTGAAAAACAAGTAAGCAAATACCTGAGTTATTACCTGGAAAGCTAGAAGATGAACGTGCTTGATTTTTTCAAAAATAAAACTCTTGACTGCCTTCATCTCAGTGGCAATATAGGGATGTCTTGGGCATCTGTTTACTGTACTGGAGAATGTATGTATTTTCTGTACAGTGTTTCTTTACTGGCCTTATTCTGGAAGATAAACCTGTATACTATAGATTGTATAAAATAATCTCATAACTGCAAATTTTAATCTCTTATCAGTTTTAGAAATGTTGATTCACATTAGTTGCCCAGTTGAGTTTGAGAGCCTTGATGGTGGACCAAGCAGCAAAATGGGCTCTTCACTGTCTTACTTGTTGGTATGGGAAATTCCAAATTTCAAGTTGGCTGTTTTCAATTTATCTTCTGATGTGTGTAGATTTCTGTGGTGACTATTTGTATGACCCAATTTCAAATTTGATCAGTCATACAGGACAAAACTGAAAATTATACTCAATACCTCTGAAATTAGCTTAGTACAAGTAGTTAGAACCTTTAGTTTCCTTACTTGTTTCACTTGCAGCTTCTACAAGACCCTTTTGTTTACCTTCCTGCTTTATTTGCCTTTGTGTTCTGAAGTCTGTATTCTGAAGATTATTTTCTCTATAGTCTTCATTGACTGTTCTAGTCCACTATTTCTCCTTAATTTTGTCTCTGTGTAGACTTTCTGATCTTTTCCTCTAGCCATCTTCACCTGTACGTTTTTTTTCTGGTTTTTCTGTGTAGGTTTCTAGCAGCGTTACCACGTTACTACATAGATTGTGCCTGTCCACACAACCTGATCATTTGACTCTGCCCTAAACAAAAACATCTTCAGGCACTTCCTGAAGTCTCTTGCTTTTCTGATCTTTTGGATGTCTGACCTCCTTTCTTTCATGCTGAGGAGCTAAATCTAGACAAGAAACATGCTTTTTCTTACTTGTTCTGTAGAATTAATGGCATGATAATGTTTCTTAATAATTGAGGATCCCACACAGATAAATACTTGTAGGAGAAAGATACCTAGGTTGATGGCGGATGCTATTGCCAAGGCATTCAGAGCCTCATTCTGCATGGCAGCATGCACATTTGTTGTCATGAAAACTAGATGCTTCACTCCTTGTGCCTCCTTTATGGCTTTGACCACTTCCTATTAAAGCAAAGGTAAATTATCACAGATGGAAATCTGATATGAATAAAGTAGAATCAAGAGAGAAATGACATTGTACTCTTTGGCTTTTATTATTTGCCTGCTGCAATGCAAACTGCTACTTGAGGACTAGAGATAACATTGCTTTTGACATGGATCACACATGTCTTCTTGGGGCTGGTCTAATTTACTTGCAATGTCAATGCTTTCCATGAGATAAAAATATGTGGTTTTGTGTCAAGACTTTTAGTTTGACCTTATTCCCATTTTCCGCCTTCAAAATAGCAAGGATTAGTTTTATTTTATCAAAGGCTGTATGTTTAGTATCTACTTTTTTATTGCTGCCTCAGAGTAAAGGATTTTAGGATGCCTATATGTAATTGCATGATTTACAAGGAACAGAAGCCTGTTCTGATATGCCAGCAGATACAGATCATGCCAGATTTGTCCATCACTAGGTAATTAAGTTGGCTCTGTGGAGCTTCTGGAGGACTGATATTTGTGATGTGTCTGGATGATCTTTACCCTTTTAATTGAAATCTAAAACTAATATCTATGGAAATAAAAAAGCTTTACCTACTTACCACTTGTCAAGCCTTACTGAAGCAGAGTAAAAGTTGACAAATAAGTAACCATGTTGTGTTTTTCTGTGCAGTATCTGTGGCTATTGGGAGAACGGCTTATCTGCTCGCCTCCCTCTTACTGGTGTTGAGGTAGACTAAGAGGGTTTTTACTGTGAACTTTCATGGTTTTCACGATAAAGCCGATTTAACACTTAACCCTGAGCTATATCAGCAAGCTTGGAAATTACTTGAGAAGGCTAAAGTAGAAACATGTTGGACTAATAGCTCTCGTACTTGGGATCGGTTGTGACGCAGGATCGATGCTAGCAGCCGATTTGCTTCTCCACGAACACCGGTGTGGTTGTTGGCAGTGCACCACTGCACAAGTCTGTTGAGCAGCATGGGGTCTTGGCCCAAGACTTCAGCTGCATCAGCTGAGGAGAACATAAGGAAACATTCAAAATCAGAGTTCTCAGTCTTTTTGTGACAGAAACGTAAATGTGGAAGCAGCCAGTAGGTCAGAGTTCAGTAGCCTTTAAGAGCTGTAACTAAAGCATTGGGCTTTTAAGGGATCTTGGGAATCTTTACCTGAGGAGTGCCAGTTTTTAGGGCAACTCTTGGAGATAAGGAACAAAGTAAGCTGTTCCAGTAGACCTATCCTTTTAAGAGGCTACTGAAGCAGGGCTTAAGATAATCAGTTTTATACCTTTGAAAGCAAATATTCTGTTACTAGACTGAAATCTTGCACTTGTGCTTTGAGCCCTGCACAAATGTAATCTTGGGCTCTTCAGAGCCTCTTCATGCTGTTTCAGTGCTCTCAGTAACGATAATTACTGTTGGTTGCATGTGGGCAGCCAAGCCTTAGTACAGAATTGCAGCATATCTGTAATTGCATATCTGCAGTCTTCAGAATGTGTGTTGAACCGTTTATTGGGCATCATCAAAACTTCCCCCAGTGTTTAGAGGAGCCTTTTGTGTTCCCCTGTGTTTCAGGAAACCTGTCTCAAGACTTGCTAGAAATACTAGTCTGTATCATTGATGTTTGAAAAAACCTCACTAGATAATTTTTCTTAAGAAGTGGAACTTTAATGATATGCTGTGGTTTAAGGCTTGTTGCCACTAATGGAGACAACTCCCAAAGCTCTTAGAAGTTCAGCAGCAAAAGGAACTTTGTGTTCTCTCAATACTGCATCAGTCCAAGACATGGTTCCATACGAGTCTTATTAATAAAGCAACTATAAAGTGCTGTGGATCAAAAGTGACTAACTGTCGGGAAGTGATTTCCTAAGTGAAGGAAAAATGCAGTTATAAGGGCACTGAAGAGTGTGAAGTACTATTTTAACCACATAGGTTAAGCAGAGGTTAACCTGAGAACATGCTGCTTCAGTAATTTCAGTTAGTTGATTCTGTTCAGTACTTAAGAACTTGAAATTCTACATCTTGTTTCAATTGGAGCTTTTTTTTTTAAGTGAAGAGTACCAGGAGAAAGATAAAGTAGTAATCTGTGCAACCTAAGCTGCATTTTGTAGGAATTGAGTCCTCACCCTTTTGGCTTTGAGCACAAAAGAGCTGTACTATAATCTGCCAAACCACTGTTTCCATGCATTCCAGGTCATCGTGAACTGAGGATATAAATACACAGCACTTGCAACTGGGCATGAGATGTAGCTGCTGAGAGGCAAGAGCAGTCACAGGCCAGGTGCTTAATTTTGGTATAGAATTATTATATTTGCAAAACTGTACTGTGGTTATGAGATCTAATTCAAATTTAGGAGTATCATGTAGTTTATTGTAATTAAGGGTGTTTCCTGTTGACTTCATTGTGGTCATCCTGAGTCCTGTCCCATGCCTGTCCCCCACCTCTTGATGCTAAAGGACCAGGAAAGAAGAGCATGAAATGTGTGTTTTGTGCTCTGAAGAAAGAGAGATGTGTTAAAAGCCTTGGAATTGCACATTCCCTGAGAAGGGTTATAAAGTATCTGTGAGCTTTCCCAAACTTTTTCTGCATTTCCAGTCCTATAAAATAGTTCCAGTCCTGAAAGAAGGTAGCCAGGGAGATCCTTGTTCCTTTGGAAGCAAATTCAGGAGGTGAAAAATGGGAAAAACTTTCATGGCTTTAAGATACTAGGAAGTTTTTCTCCTGGAGTTTTGCTGAAACAAAGACCTGAGGAAGAGCCAATGTTCACATCCCAAACAGAAGGGGTAGGTTTGGCTGATGAGGACATCACCCTGCTCTTGTTTCTTTACCTGTCCCTTTCTCTGTGTTTTGTTTTGAGATACTCTGGAAAGGCTCAGAGTGTGCACCAGAAGGGCAGTGTCAGTAAAGCACATCATTACTCAAGATATTTTGCATAAACTGTAGGCCTCTTTCTATTTTGGGGAGAGAGATGAGGAAGGATTTCCAGTATGCTAAGGAACAATTCACAGGTCAAAATCCCCAAAACAATCTGAGAGCTTCTAGCCTACTTGAACATGTTTGTTTGGAGATAAGAGTTACTTATTGCACAACCAGCTGCATATTACCTTCTGTAACAGAAAGGCTTTTGTTTCTACGTCAGATATGACCTGTTAATCTGAGGAGATCATGGTAATCCAGTTTAGTACAGAAAGCTGAAATAGGTAAGAGGGTGGTGAATGGAACCAGTCTAAGAGGTTTGTTCAAAGGAAGCATCTTGACCCAGTTTGACAGGGGCTTCCTGGTATCTGCAGCTATAGAGCTCTTTGAGGTAAGACCCAGTTAGTTACTCTTAGCAGGAACAGGTGAACCTTTTAACTTACAAACCACCAAATTTTAATAAATAGTGTGTATGATTGAACCTCCAGTTGAGCTGTTAAATGCACAAATTCTGCTTCTCTGAACTGAAACAATGGAAAATCCAGGAGTTGGTGCTAACATCTCTAGTGTAATAAAATACAGATCTGCCTGCAGTTTTCTATATGTAGAAAGAAACCTCCCTCTTCTAGTCAGTAGGCCTCAGTGTGCTCAGTAAATGTCAGAGTAATGAATTTATACTAGATAATGCAATTAACTAATTTAGTGTAGACTTGTTAGTAGATGTGTATTTGTAAGGGTTTCAGGCTGAGTTAATTAAGGGCAATATTAGCTCATGGGTAAACTGAATAGACAGTAGTTAAAGGTGGGAGAATTATGTGCTCATAGGCAGGAGTGGGTAAACACTGAATAATCTAAATCTTTCTTATCTACTCTAGACTTTGATATCTCTACTACTTGAGATTCAGAGTATGTATCATTTTGTGCCAAATTCTGACTATACTAGGGCTGGTAACTGATTTTATTAAGTGGAGAAAAAAAGACAATTTAGTGTTTGGTAATTTAGATGTGTTTTTATGATGTCTTAATTTTAAAAGCTAAATGGTCTCTTGTGTCACAATTCAGATATAACTTCAGAGAAATTACCTTTTAATAACGTCCTGCAAAACCTGTGAGGAAGAAGAGGTGAAGTTTCTGTATATCCTGCAGTGTCCTCCACTGGAGTCACCTGCTATGGTGAAAGTGGAATGAAGTGGAAGCAGCTTTTTGCTGGACTGGAATCCATGACAATTAATATGAGTGCTAGAGCTAAATTTTATGTCGTACATATCAATTTGGAAAAGGATGCAAGTAGGTACCATATGAAACTGGTTTCTGCAGTGGTGTAAATGAGTGCAGCTGGGAATGTAGAGAGAAGGATGTGTTTTCCCCTGCCATGTAACTGATGAATTTGTGGTTGTAATTGTTCTGTACCAGCTGTCAGTTCCTACTGCAAAATGGTCATAGCATTGCTGATTCTGTTTTTGACCTATTTCTTGTTATTCCTGCACATCAGTCAACACTTGGAGTGTTCTAGAGGAGCTGCTCTGGTGATACGAAAGGATTAGAACACTTACAAGCGTTAGTGTTGCATGGTTGTTTGGTGGGGGGTTTTTTTGTTTGTTTTACACTGGTAAAGAAGCTAGAAAAGGCTACGGGTAAATTAAGATATTGTAGTGGATCTTAACATAATTCTGACATCACACACGTTTCTCAAAATGCCACTACATACACAGAGTGAGTGTTGTTGCTTTTGTATACCCAACTCTGTAAACCTGAATGAAGTGCAAGCAATAATCCCATATTTCAACATGCAAAGTAAATTCAACATTTGAGCCACCAGCAAGATAGACCTGGCAATGTGTACAGAGAGATTGTATGACTAGTAGAAACTCACTTCTCCCCCCTCTTTCTCTCTCTCTCTCTCTCTACTGCAGCTCCCTTTTGATCTTTTTATATTTGCCTGTGCCTCTGTTGATTTGCTTTGCTGTGATTTGATGTTGTAAATCCTTAGTCTGACTCTTCTCCATCATACTCATGCCTTGCTGGTACATCATTGGTGGCAAACCTCTTCCTTTTAGGCCTTTGCCATTTCACACTGACTGCTGCAGATCCTTCCATTTGGTTTGTTTTGCGTCCACCTCTGGGGCTGCCTTGGGTAAGTATGGAAGGCCTGCAGCCACTGGCAATCATCTCTGTTGGAACCTCTCCAGACTGAGCAGAATTACATTAGCAGGACATTTAGCCTGTAGTCTCCTTGCACCTCTGTTGTCTTGTGGGGCCAGGCAGTAGGGTGTATAGTTGACAGCAGTAAACTTTAGCAATTCCCTACCTTGACCATCTGCTAACATCCGTAGTGTTCCAAGAAGTTTAAACTGCACAGGAGGCATCTCTGACCTTAGAAGTGCCTGAATCCGTTCTGCCACGCCTTCCTCCAGCATGTGTACCTTGTTAACAACTAGAAAATGGAAAAAAAGGTGTTGATTTGAATCTTAGTAACTACACAAGCATCTGAAAATGCAGATAAAACATAACTTCTGAATTGTGTGCTACATTATGCTTTTCGCAAAAGATCCAACTTCTTGGAGTGCTTAGAAATAATGTCAGGACTACCTGACTGTTGAAGCTTCTCTTTGAGCTAAAAAATAATCAAAATATAAGAGCAATTCCTAGGAAGTTTCTGTCTCAGCCCTGCATGAAATGAATTATGTGAGAGGATAAACACAACATTGTTGCGTTTCTTCCTTTTTCTAGTTGTAATAGATTCTTCATCCACTTGCACACCGCTTCTGCTGAACTGGGTGACAGAAGTGATTTGCATAGCCACATTTCTTGAGAATTAGTTTTGTTCTGTATGTGAGCTCACTGATACCCCATCGTTCATGCCGTTGTTTCTGTTTTCCTATTCTAATTCTTGCATCTTTGCTCCAGTTGTTGCTACAGTAATCCCTGGTAATAATCAGAAACTTGTCTGGAAAGTGTCTTAATTCTGCTTAACTGTGATACCAAAAGCTGCTTCCTCCAGAGCAATTTTCTTCCCATTTTTTGAATGTCTTTTTTATTTTTTTGGGGGGTGGGAGGGGAGAGGAGAGAATCACAGGACAATGAAATTAGGGAGATAATTGTTTTATTCCTTCCTCCTTCTAATGGGAAAACCGAGAAGCAGGTACTGTTAAGTCACTTGCTCTTAATGTTCTTCCATGGTACAGACTGACTCCATTCACTAGAGCATAATGGGGTTTTTTCAGTTATTTTATAAACACCTCTTTTAAGATCACTGCTTGAACTGAAGACTTCCCATGTGCCCATTTGCAAGTGTTGGCCCGTATTTAATTTTATTTTATGTAACAATTTGTGTGGATTTGCTCTCAGTATTTTTTTTCCATGTAGCAGACTATATTGTTGAAAGCAAGTTTATGTATTTCTGAAAGTGATGTATTATTGTGAGAGAATGTCTTGCAGATTCCATATTCTGATATTTTTACAAATTGAAGAAAAAAAAAAAGTGTGGGAATAGTTTAAGTCCTGTGTGGGAATAGTTTAAGTCCTATGCATTGCCCACACATGGAACGATCTAAAATTATTTGTCATAGACTTCAGAAGAACAGATAACCAAAATAGACTCTGTATTGATACATTCATATTTTATAATACAAAGTTGAACATTTTAAAGTTCAGGTATGAAGAACATTATGATCTGCTGGTACCATGTGTAGCAGGCAGTGATACAGGGATCAAGTTTTAGGTTGCAACCATACTTTCTCTGGAGTTTTAGATCCTTTAACCTTCACAAGACCAGTTGTGTTCATTGCTTGAAGCAATGCCTGATCTTGGTGTTGCAAAAAGTGGGGCTTGGTATTCATTGAGATATGGGTTCTGTTTTGAGTTAGAATGTGAACATCTCTGCTTGTTGTCAAGGGCAACTACATCAAAATTGCTGTTTTTCAAATAAGATTGATATCTTTGCTGTTTGTAATCATTAAATCCTACTGTACATACTGCAGGAAAGAAGTCAATGAGAATAAAGCATGAGTCAGCACCCCTAGGCTTGCAGGAAAAAAAACCCAACCAACAACAACAACCCACCTTTTCTTTCTAATGAAGATAGGGGACTAATTTAGTAGGTAAAATGTAACTAATTTCAACTGGATGGGTCTCCATGACTTTTCATGATTCTGTGATTCTGTTTATCTTCTAATAGCCCTGTGTTAGGTTATAACTGATGTAAGGCAGCTGGCATCCATGGTTGAAATACTAGATATTCTATTAGTGCTAGAAAGCAGTTTGCACAGGACTCTGCTGATGTGAATAGTGGTAGAAAATTTCTTCACAGAGAAATAAAATATACCTAGAAGTGAGTGACTTATAGTGTGAAGTATATTTATTAAAATACTGAATAGACAGACATAGCTGGCTATTATGATCCGGAGTGTGATAGTACTATAAGCCAAGCTAAATAAATTACTTGAGACCATATCAAAAATATGCATTCATTTTTGCATATTTGCATTTGTCTTGAACTACTGAAACCCTTCCAGCAGCTAGCAATGAGATCACACTATGTTATAGTTAGACCCTTTATGTAATTGAGAAGTCCTGATGAGTTATTCAAATATACAATTTTCAGGGTAAAAAAAAATCAATTGCCATTTAGAATACAAGGGATTGGAACTGGTGACTTGGACAGAGCTGCACAAATCTCCATTACATGACACATCTTTACAAAGAATCACCATAAGTCAGTTTTCTTCAAACTCTGTACCTGGTGTAGCAAGGTTTCGAAGTGCACTGAATGCAGCATGTTGAACAGAGACATCTCCACTCTCTACATGTTTCTCTAAAAGATCCAGAAGCTGATGTACGACTCCAAACTGTACCATTCGTTCACAGTTGCCATCTGAAGAAAGGCAAAACCAGGCAGGTAAGAGTTATGTGAAACACAATAGAATTTAATCATGTGAATTTGGGAACTGGACTGATTTCATGTCTTGATAAATATTGAGACTATAGCTTTTATGTTGGTGTGGGTTTTTTTGGTTGGTATTTTTTTTTCCAACTTTCAACTCTGTAGAGATAAGTGGGCATTGGCTGCCTGTGAACTGATGCTGAGAAACCCTCTAGTAAAGCTTAACTTGAGAACTTTCTAGGGACCGTCACTATGAAATTCAATATCACATGTATTACATGGAGTATGTTCTCCACTCAATTTCTTCCTCAATACTGCTTTATTTTCCAATGTGTATGTGGTGGAACATGGATGGTATTTTCTATTTCTCCACAGTATAGTTTTAGTACTCCAATTTTGCTATTCTAGTGGTTTAAGAGACCACTGTGGGACCAGGAATTTTATCCAGCAATGGTGAGTCTGATTACTGGTTTTGTACTGCTGTTACTCCTTGTATTCAATCACATAATCTGTCATTAACTAATCATTGAAAGAATGAGGCTGAGGTTTTTCTTACTTCTTTAGAGAAACTCACCTTCTGAAATAAGAACTGTCATGGTGCACTCTTACGAAGTTAGGAAAATACGAGTAGACGTAGAGAGTTCCGAACTGTGTAATACTGGTGAAAGAGCAGATCTGTGTGTTCCAAGAACTACCATTTGCCCAGCACATTCTGTGCAATATTTTGTCAGTGTATGTCTCCCTTTCCTTTGAGAACTTGCTCAGCAAACAGGATAGCCCTTTTATTACTAGAAGGTTCTTACCTCACCTTGATAGGAAATGAGAAAGCATTCTTCTACAGAGCAAAAGGAAACCCTCCCTATGACATTGTGCATCCTTCTGAAGGAAGTGTTTTGAAGATGTGATTTGGCAAATGTTCTTCTGTACTTTGTGGTTTATTATTCAAGAGAAGCATATTTTTGACACCAGTCAACATTTCCTTATTGCTCTGCTATTACCATATCAATGCTCCTTGTTAAAATGTGGCAATACAGTGTAAACATTAAATAGAAAGACCTGGAGTAAAAATTATCCATGGGAGAGGTGGGATTCAGGATAAATGTCAAGTTCTTGGTGTTTTATATTTTACTCTTTATTGCGCAAACTACAGCATAGCAGGGCTAGCTAACCTAAATTGCTGTTAAGTCTTTAGTGGTTTTGTGTTGTTCCTGAAATCAGCTTAAAGACTTAGTGAAAAATCTAGGTCAGCAGTGTGTAGTTTGTTCCTAACAGGTGCAGAATTTGTGATACAAAGAAAGTTCTCGCATTTCATTTGTTAATCCAGGTGTTCAGAGTACGTACACAGATTTGGAATAGTGAACGAGGAAACATGAGTAGTTCAATACCATGGGTACTTAATCTGATGATTAGCTTAAAATTTAAAACTGGCTCTTAGGCTAGTTTTAAAAGCAGTTACAGAAGCAGAGTGTGAATTGACATCCACAGGTACAGCCACAGTGGCCTGAGGTTCTTGCGTTTGTGTTTTGTGCAGGAGCAATCATAGTGATATTAGATGACTTGAGGCAACACATGTATATGCTTAAAGGGAAGCATGGCAATGTGAGCACCAGACTTCCATAAAAAGTGAAGGTGTGGTGCCTGAGAAGAATTTCCCTATAGTTTTCAAACGGGTTGCAGATTCATTCCCATTAAGTAAAAGAAACCAACAGAGCAGATGACAGTTCCTCTGCAGAGGGGTCCCTGATGTTGTTTCTTTGTGTGTCTGGACTGCCAGTATTCCGGTTTTTTACCTCCAAGAAGCAGAGAAACAATGAGATCTGATGCAGCCTTCACAATACATGCATCTTCAGCTTGTGAGCTACCCTGGAGCCTCAGCAGGATCTCAGACAGCGCATCTTGCACGCCTGCCTCCACCAACTGAACTTTCAGAGCATCTGTAGAGATCACAGTAAAGGCACACGAAAAGATTCTTGTCTTTGAAGTGTTTCAAACTAGGAAGCTAACTTTAGCCAGTCTGTTTTCAGGTGAAGTCCCTGTTCTGCTTTTGATTATAACACACATTCTGGTACTAAGGTGACGCCTGGGCAGAATGAGCAGAGCTTCTGCATTAATCTTTGACGTTTCTTCTATTGCCAATCATGAGTTTTCATTTCTTTAAAATCTGTATTAGGTATTTAGATATTTTTAGTAGATTCTTGTTGGTGATTGTTTTACCACTGCTTAGAGCAGACATGATACTTGGTTGTCTTGGTTTTGTGGTTTTGGGGTTATTTTTGAATGATACACCTAGTCTGCTTTCCTGTTACACCCAATAGAGAATATGGTTCTGAATCTGCTGTGTTATGGATCCACAGCAATGGGCTGGAATGCTATTCTCTCTATCCTTTCTTTGTTGCCTGACTTAAGCTGTAAAGGTTTGCTCAAGCTGGGATTTCATATGTTGTGGCTTTTTTCCCTCTGAAGGGATTGCTGGTTCTGTTAGTAGGATCCTATGGCAAACTTAGAATCCAGAGCTTAACCCAACTAAGTACCAGTATCCTGTCTCCCTTTATTCCCCAAAGCTGAAAGGAAGCCTTACCATTTTCTGCAAGTGCTTGCAGGACCTCAAAGACAATTTCTAGCCTCTCGTGGTTCTCTGCTCTTCTTAATTGTTTCACCAGCTGTTCAGCAACCTTTGTCTTGCTTAGAGCTTCCTTGGCTGTATCTGTGTATATGATGAAGTCAGGATTTTTAATGTTTCTTTAGCCGATTAAATGTTAAAAACATAACTTCCTATAATTTGAAGTGATTAGACAGTACTTTGTTTTTGAATGTTTTCCTGTTTATATAGATGCTTCAGTCCCTTTGGGCAGCACAGAGATAGCAAAACTACTCTATCCCTTGTTCCCCTGGCTTCTTTCTTCAACACTATATTTGTGTAATTTCTGTAGCTATGACTTCATAATATCTGTCAAATTAATCCTGGCTTAATATGACAGTTTGCTGTAGCAGTTTCTGCCTTGATTAGGTGGTTCTAGTCTTGCTGACATCCTAAACCTCTATAAGCTGTATGTTAAGTACCATCTGACATAAAACCCATTTAAATGGAATATGGTATTAAGTAATATACGTTGTCTATAAAGGAAAGACCTCACTAGAGGATGATGTGACAGTGTGATACTATATCCCCTTCCTCGCCTCTAATGCTAAATGCAGGAAGCAGTATACAAAGTTATTCAGAAATTTATTATATATAGTGTATTTTCTGTTTGGTCTTTTTCTTCCATCACTACTTACTACTTGTGTAAAGTAGGGCACATGTATTCTAAGTCAGTGGAGATGCCTTGGATTTGAAAGTTTGTGTAAATAAAAAGGGAAACTGTTTCATTAAGGTAGATAAACTGGTTAGAGAATTTTTTTTTTTTAATAAATATACAATATCTGAGTAGTTGAAAGTACATGGAAAAGCAGTGACAGTGTGAGGATGATATATTGCTCCAAGATACATTTACTTACCAAGATCTGTGAGACTGCATAAGGCCAATAGATCAACATGGACGAGTGGTTCACTCTCTGCATAATCAGTTAATATTCTGACGAGTGATGTGATTACTCCTACCTTCACTAGCTCTTCCTGAAGATCCCCTGGTAATAAGAAACATAGAAATTAAAGGTGATTAAATAGGGACTAATGAAATCAGTGAAAAGGGTCCAGCTCGGATGCTTTGCAGCAAGGTAGTCTGGTTCTTTCTCACACTGTTAGAATTTGTAGAGCTTTTGTTCATGGGTTTGGGTTAATGCATGTGGGGGGGAACGCAGATTCAGGACAGAGTTTGGCTAAACATCTTGGTTCTACTTTGATTTGAGGAATTAAGCCACTGTAAAAGTATATAATAGCGCTCGCATGAGTATCCCTACTACTAGTGTAGCTTCTATAAAGTAAGTATCTGAAAACTGAGTAAAGAAGAAACAGTTGGCTTATTCCTCTCAGGGATTGGGAATCTCAGCCTTATTATCCTATGGCTTCTTTTATTATGAACAGCAGTGAGATGGGAACGATTGGAAACCCAAGATAAAGCATAGTTGAGTGATGACTCCGCTTTCAGGGATCAGCAGTGTTCCTACACATATGGCAAATGTCCATATACCTGCTTTGTGCATGTTAGAATGTTCCTTTTGCTTTTTTTTACCCTCAAAATACTAATACCTGGGCTATTATAAGATACCACTGAGAGACACAATGCTTTAAACTTCGTCTAGGTGAATCATCCTCTTCTAGTTTCTTGAATGTTAGTTGCTCAGCATGTAGGGAGTCTCAGAGTGCTTGAAATTTGGAATTTTTATAGGCTAAGTAAGGTTCTCAAGCAGGTGTAAATTAACATGATTTAAGAGAAGTCAACAAAATAAGTAAAAATTAATTTGGTCCTGGTTCTAGTATGCTAACTACAGTTATCTCCATCCATATTCTGAATTGCTGAGGAAAGCACTGGTAGTTCTTTTCTTTCTTTATGTAGTTTGTCTTGTAATGAATGAAATCTTAATATGGAAAATAATTTTGAGAATGCCAGGAACTATGAAGTGCTAAGCTGAACAGTGATGGATGCTGAACAGTACAACGACACTGCTTTTGCAGCAGTGCCTTGCTGAGAGCTAGACTGCAACTTGGCTGACAGCATGTGACACACACCAGAAAGCATCTGGGTGCTATTGTTGTATATAGAACTGTAATTCAATCAGTAATAGTAATAGAAACTATTAAAGTATGTACCTTATAGTCAGTTACTTTGTCAAACCTGTGCTGGGCCTGTGTTATGACAGAAGTGACAGAGTTTTGCAGTATGGCTGCATGCTGTAGTAAAGCTGGTGTACAGTAATTGCATGAGCCTTGCATGTAATCATATGGAGAAGTCTTCAAACTGTTATGTGGCATTCATTGATAAATACATGTAACTTGCAAATGGCTGGTAGAACCTATACCAGGTACCTATTATGCTTAGATTTCATA
The DNA here is from genome assembly GCF_000691845.1 of Merops nubicus. Lineage (NCBI taxonomy): Eukaryota > Metazoa > Chordata > Aves > Coraciiformes > Meropidae > Merops > Merops nubicus. The sequence goes on from NW_008629216.1 coordinate 53,078, forward strand.
GGAGCAGTGCAGGGAGGCAAATCCATAGCTTTCTAGATGAAGGTACACAGGTCCAGACTAGAAAGATAGGAGAAGGTAAGTTGAAGGCAGAGGGAAATGTAAAAAGTTCTGTATTACCTCCAGTATGCAATAAATAGTTTTGGATAGTCTGGATATCGAAGGTAAAATACTCTTAAACTGTCAGTGCATGCAAATGAAAAGATATTAATTCATGAGACCAGCAGGCCAGCTAGTGTACTAGCTTTCTGAAAAATCTGGAGCACAAAGATCTCCTATAAACAGTGGTCCTGAGAGAAGACCATTTCTTCTATAGATAAATCTCTCCTTTTATTTTCTATTTTTTATTCTGACACTTTTTTTTTTTTTTAAACAAGTGCTTTACTTTATAGATGCTGTTATTACTTTGCAAGAAGACAAAGCCATTCAGGATTTGGGTCCAAGGCAGTTCTGCAAAATTGATTTAAGATACATTTGAGGCTCTGCTACTCTTGTAGTTGCAGTTTTGGCAAGAATGTGTAACCTTGAAGTCAAAAATACAGGGAGAGAAACTCTGGAGTTCAGGAGGTGTTTGGGATGCATTCAGCCTGATGTCTAGGAACTTTGTGAATTGTATATTTAGCTGGTGGCTGCAGGGCACTGTGTGCTCAGGTCTCATGAAATTATGAGTTAGAGATTTCAGTGACTTACTGCTAGGGAAAATAGGGTTCTCTCAAGTCTTTACTTACTATTATCATAACAGATACGGCCAATAGCCCTCCCAGCATGAAGCAACATTTCTTCATCTGTGCTTTCCAGCAAAGGCATCAAAGTTGGAACCAAACCTGCCTCAATACATAGTTTCTTCATTTCCTCTGTGTAGGTAAAGGAGAGAGATTTGAATTTTTCTTCTTTTTTTTTTTTTTGGCTATGTTGAAATCTTTGCAATTGCAAAACCAATAGCTGGTAGCCATGAAACAAAACTCAAGAGCAGAAACATACAGTTGATGTGCTGTAATGTGGCTTATATTAGCACTTTAGTGCAACATACCATTCTTGGCTATCTCTGAAATCACCTGGGCTGCTTTCACTGCATATTGTGAGTTGTCCTTCAGGATTTCTGCCAAAGGAAGGAGGATCCCACTCTCTCTGAGTAGACTCAAGGATCTCTGCTCTGTAATGATAAGAGTGTCAACAATACCTGCAGTAGGTTTGGAACTGCTGCATTTACACATTGCTTTGTTTCTTTTAAGTTCTGAGTGGATATCTGTGGATTCCAAGGTACTGTTTTAACAAGGTACTTAAAGGCCGTCTCAGTCTAAATATATGGGAACAGTAATCTGCTTGAATTGCAGCAAGTGTAGCTCCAGCTGATTATTCTGCTTCATGCTGAATTGAAGCACAGGTGGCAAAGTGAAGAGGAAAGCACTTTCATCTTCTCTGACTATAAAAAGATGGTTGTGTAAGGCATGGGAAGTCAAGGATTAAGATTCTATTCCTGAGGTGTGGCCTAACAATTTTGTAGGTAGGCACAACGTCTTTTATTAGACTAGCAGTTAGAGCAGTTGATTCCCTTAGCCTTTTTTAATAAAAAATATGGCTATTTGTCCTTAAGATAGTAAATCACCATGTGCTAGGAGATTCAAATAAATACAAGTTTGTATAATTTCAGGAGGATGTGCAGGGATCTTAAAAACTTTCTAATAAGATGACTAACTACTTTTCAAGTTTCTGACCTGATACGGCCACACCAATTTAATCCTAGGAGTTTGTAGTAAATAGAATATTAAATTTGGAATTTCTCTGCAGCTTCAGATGTGTTAGTGACCAATAGCTTTATTTGGTCACAGTAGACTTGCAAGCATATGAAAAGAAAAGAAGAAAACAAAACAGGCTGAGGACAGCTATAGTTACAGCAGCAAACACTTCTTGTTATACAGATTATCACAATAGAAAAAAAAAAAAACAACAGAGTGTGTTTTAGATTGTGCAAATGGTTAAATAGCAATCTGGAATGATACTTAGCCATCTTCAGTAAGAGCCAGGAGAATCCCATTCAGACTTTCAAGGATCTGATCTTCAGCTCCTGTGTCATATCTGCAGAGCCCAAGGTACTCCAGGTGCTGACTCAGGGTTTCTAAACAATGGTATAGAAAATTGGTGAGTCAGTGTGGCAGATATTTGAGTTCTTACTGGTATTTCTTTTCAGTGACAATGGCTGACCATAATACCCATGTCCTGAAGGGTCCAGAGCTAAATAACTAATTTGAGTTTGAGGACAAAGGCTTGGTCCGCTTCTCACAGAACATAGCTCTTTTTCAGGCAGAAACATGTGGAGATAAATTCTATCTGGAAAAAGAAATTAACTTGTAATAACTATGGTAGAGTTTGAGGTGGGGAGGAGACATAAATAATTACAGAAGAAAAATGAAGCTTGTCATTACTTCTTTATTTTAAACATAGTATTTGCAGATCTACTAGCTTTTCCCCATGTATATTGTTCTGCTTTTACACACATTGAACCTGATGTGCCTCTTTATCCCAAGTTCTGCAGAATGGTAACATTTTTCTGCAGCTCTTTACAGTTTTTTTTAGTTTTGAGTATTCCAAATAATCCAAAAACTCTTTACCATTCTGCTATTTCTAGATTGTATATAAATACATTGAATGACACAGGTTTCATCAAAGGTAACCTCTAATAATTGTCTCTCTGTTGTGAAAGCAGTCTTTATTCTGCCCTTCAGACCTCATGAGTGTAATGGTTTGAAAGCAAACCAGTGAGAGACTCCAAGACAGAAATGCAATTTAATAGGAAAAATAAAATAAATGCTATAATACAAAGAAAAACCACAGACAGAGTCAGAATACAACCTGACACTCTGTAGTTAGGGTGGTGGTAGCAGTCCAGATGAAGCGGTGATCTCGTAGAAGAGATCTGGTAGCTCTTGTCCTCTGGAAATCCAGTGGGTAAGGCCCCCTGTGCTGTCCTGAACCCCAGTTTATATCCAGGTGGGAGCACTTGGCTCCTCCCCCTGGGCAGGGCATCTCACAACGGGTTGATGTCATTCTATGAGCCATGCGGTGGGTCCCTGATGGTCCATTAAACAGAAATAGCTCCTGGGGGGAGCTCTGTGTGAGTCATGGGGTGAGGCATGGATGGGCCCATTAACAGGGAGGACTCCTCCTGCTGGGTGGGAAGGTGTTAACATCTCCCCTGACCTTGAACTTCTTTCCTTATCTGTTATAGCCTGGGGTGTGAGGTCTGTCCTGGGCAGCTGCTACCCATGATTTCTTAACAGCCCATGAGCAGTGACATAGAGGGTATAGAATACACAGTTTTGGTTCTACCCACATAAGGATAAACTGGTCCCAGCCCCTGTAACTATGACAATGAGATAACCTGTTCTCATAAGATAGCTTAGATGATGAACCATGAAATCAAAATGCAGTTGTGTAGAAATAAAATGCACTGTTAAAATGTAAAAATAAAATAAAAAATAAAATATAGAAATCAAGCCACGCTTCTAACAATATCTCCTTCATCTTCTTGACAGCCCCTTAAAAATGTTTAAAGGGCAAGAGGTTGAGCAATATTTGCCTCCACAGAAGTCATACAGACTCTCTCCTTTATTGTATCTGTTTAGTAATTCAACTTCTATCAAATCCTACAATTTACTTATGCAGAGATTAGATTTCTGCATTTATGTAATTTAATTTCATGCATTCCTTGTAACTCTTTGTAAACTCATGCCACTCTTACTGCTTTCCACCCTCTTAATCCTGCAGTTGATTTAAATGACATTCTGCATGTCACTGTTAATGATTCAATTATACTTTTTAAAGTATAATTTACTCTGTAATTATTTAAATTATTTTAAAGTGAATTTACTCTGGGGAATAACATGCAGTACGGACAATTGGTTGCTGTTTATTTTATTGATTTGTTCTAAATCTGCCATTTCAATCTGAAGGTTTCTTCATCTACTTCCTGAAAACAAAAAGACCTAACGTGGTTGAAATGAATGTAATAAATAATGCTGGAAAACTGGCTGAGGTAGTTAACTTAGGGTAGAATATGATGTAAGGTGTTACCAAAACTAGTAAAATAGCATTTCTACTTCACAAATGATTTCACTGAAAAAGAGTAGTCATGAGTCTTGGCCTAGAAATTCTTCAGCCAATGATTAATAATTCATCATTTATTTTTGTTGCTTGATGATTCACTGTTTTCTTTCCTTAATGTGTTCATTAGTTAATGTGAGGATTTTTCTTTTTAATTAGAATGTATGAATTTAGTGCATACAGGAATTCACTTCAGAGGAGCCAGAGGTGTCTTGAGCTGTTTTGAGGAAAGGATGAATTAAGGGAGGGGAAGTAAAACATAATTAAAGGCTGTTATTGTCTTTTGAGAAGAAAAATCTTTTGGCTTAAAAAAATAAAATCAGTTATTTAAGAACAAAAGACGATTTTGATTTTGTGCTTTAAACAACATGCCACCTTAGAAAAATGACTGGATTCATCAGGTTAAAAATCTATATGGGGAAACTGCAGTATTTTTAATTCTGAGTAAGAAACTTAGTCTGTATATATTCATGTTTCTTGAAAGGCTTCATAATTGAAAGTAACAGTGTTTGTCTTTTATAGCCTCTTCAAAATCATGTGCTAAAGGCAACACAGGCTTAAAATTGATAGATCAATGTGGTTTGATTTTTTTCTTAAATAGATGACTTTGGATTTGTTGCATTTTTATTAATGAAAACAGTCTGAAAACTTCTGGAATAGATAGATGTACAACAACAGTGATTTCCTTTGACCTGCTTTAAAAAAAATAGCATTAATCACTGATTTCCATTTCTGTCCAATTCTGCCACCATTTGCTGAATGAATGATTTTGTATGAAGTACAGTAGAATGCAATTTTCTTAAATCACCTGAGCAGCTTGACAGTTGAATCAGCTTTGATCTTAAAGTAGATCAAGTGGGAGTGGATGAAAGGCTATAGTGGTTGAAAGCAATATGAAATAAATTAGAAACCTGTGTGAATGAATTACCTACTGAACTCTGACTTCATCCTTATCAAGACCCGAAATGTGTTGGTAGTGCATTTAACCTTTAGTAATCTATCCTCTAATTAGAGCAATATTGATATTTATGACAACATTTCTAATACAGTTAGGATATATAGAAAAATGAAAAGGTGATTGGATCTCTTAAACTGGAGGAGATTATTTTACAAGTAACAGGGAGCAGTCTGTTTTATTAGTCACTCTTTAGGTTGGTAGAATGGTAATGAGAAATCCAGATGTATCATTATTTCTCCAGGAAGAGATCAGCAGAATAACACCATCTGCATGATGACAATGTCCTTGTAGAATATCCCTCTGGTTACAGTCTGTAATGTTGTGGAATTAGTACTGTAAGCAGCAGAATCAATTAAGTAGAAAACTAAAGAGCTGGTTTTATAAAAAGTCTTGCAGAAGGCCATGTTTAAGTGTAAAAGTCTTAGAAATACTATACCCTTTTCTCAGATACTCAGAATTTTATTACATTGTGTGTTATGAAAACTTGATTAATTTAATCAACGTGGGATTGACTCATCAATACTTGTTGTCTTTTAAGTCCATGCATCTGAAGTGGAATTGAAGCAGATGCTGACTCATACAGATTGTGACTAAAATTGGTCACAAAAGGGTATTTCTGTTTTGTGGAACATTCTGGGTTGTTGATATCTTGCTTTATCCCATGTTGGAACAGAATGTTGACGTGGTAGAACTTCAGGCAAAACAGAACGATTGGTTTGATGTTGGGTTTTTTTTTTTTGTTTGTTTGTTTTTTGTTTAGTTTTGTTTTTTAATAATGTGTGAAGGCTGGCCTGCTGCCCATGTGGCTGGTAGGCAAGATGGGAAGAAGCCAGGCAGGTCTGGCTTCTCAGGAAGGTTTTAGCAGGGTAAACATGTTCTCAGGGAATATTTTTAATTCTTATGAATCAGCATTTTTATCAGAATATTGCTGATCAGCTTTAGCAATTCACTGTAGAAGTGGAGGAAATGGACTTGGGCTCTGGTGGAAAGGTCTAATTTTACTTTCTCACTGATTACCTGCAGGGTCTGAACTTAATCTCTGGAGATTGAAGTACAAAAGGCTTTTTTCCTAAGCAGAAGGGCTAGAATGTTAATTCATGCATAAAGCTGTGCATAAACTACTGAATAGAGGAACCAAACCTATGCTGTGGGAGTTGGATTTTGATCATCCTAAGGAGAGCAGAAACAACAATATAGAGAACATGCTACAGCATCGTGGCTTCATCGGGCTTCTGTAGCGGGGAAAGAGCCAGGAGGTGTGAGCTCTTCAGATGCCTTGGACCATTGCTGTGTGAATTCCTAGTGCCAGTTTGGACCTGTGAAGTCCTTAGGGAGTGAGAAGGAAACCCACACATCTGTATTTTTTTTCAGTGACCGTTTATGCTCCCCCCTAAAATGGCAATGCCTTATCTGATTCTTCCCCCCCAATTTTATAGCTTTTCACATCTGTAGGAACTATTTTCTTTTTTTTTTTTTCTAGAGGAAATGCAAACTCCTAACTTGCAATACCAAACACTGCACTTGCTATGATTTATTACTGTTTCGATCCTGAGCAGTCTAAAGTCAGTGTGATCCAGTTTGAGGGCTTGAAACAACTTACTCCACTTGAATGCATTGCCTTGTGTATCTACTGCTGCCTCTTCAGTAACTTCACATACTAAATTCATTCTTCTGACACTTACCTTTGGTAGACATTAGAAGACTATTCCACATACTTTTATTACGTTTCAAAGCTGGAAAACAAGTGAATGTGTTTCTTCCAGAACATGGAGATGTGGTAATTATTTACAATACAGATTCATTTAGTTCAGTGTAATGTCTCTGGTAATAGGTGATGAAAGAACAGTGAAACAAACCAGTACCTATCCTTTTCCTCATACGCTTTCTCAGCCTTTAGTAATCAACTGCTTAGGCATTTTCTTTGCTGGAAACTTCATCTTATTTAACTGCACTTAAACTCATGGAAGTTTTTATTTTGAATTTGTTTATAATTTAGCTTCCAGAAGATAGTGTGGTGATAAGTTCCACAAAATAATTTTGGATTGAGAGAGAAAATAAAACACTCTTATTTCTCCTGTTGAAATTATCGCCAGTGCAGGGAACGCAAGTCTGTTAAATGTGTCCTGTGTAGCAGCTGAGGATAAGAATTTATGTTGATAAACTGCTAGAGATTTGTGGGTCAGGAATAGCTAGAAATCATAAGAGTCCTGAAGAGACTACAATTTCAAAATGTAATACTGGAAAATAGCTCTTGGGTCTGTCTAGCAATTTAATAATAAAAAAAAGGAAAAGTTGACCTGGATGCTTATTTGTGTGGCAGCATGAAAAATCATGTAGCGTAACCATCTGTTTTCTCACAGTATTTTTTTCATGCTTCTCCCTGAAATAACAACAATAATTCATCGTCCATGGCATCTCCTGTATAAGCCTATGGTAGCAAATGTGCCTGCATACTGAGTAGAAGAATTAGTATAGAAGTAAGACTTCACATCGCCTTGTCTAGGAGTGTGAGATTATATTTACTTCATAATGAAACATAGCGAAGGTGTAAATCTGAGATGGAGACATCTGGAAGCACTGTTAAGTATATATGTTAAGAGCAGATAAAACCTAGAAGGTTAAATATTACTTTACTGCTGACTGTGAATGGTGCAGCTGTTTGTAGAAGTTTTGCTGTAAAAAAAAAAAAAAAAAAGGCAAAAAAAAAAGGCAAAAGCTGTTTCTTTTGACTTCAGTGGCACTACCATGGAAGGGAGGAGAAATTCAATTTGAGGAAAAGTTTTGGGATTTTTCCAGTGGTGAATTATTATAATTAGTCTCCAGAAAGGCTTGCAACTCTTTTGGGACTGGCTTGACTTATGTTCTTTCAAACAGAAACTTTCCAATGAAGCAAAGTGTTGGAGGAACAGATCCTTCATCTCTTCAGACTTTCAAACCCGTGGCAGGTAAATTGTCCTATAAATCAGGTAAGCTATTATCTGTGTCTCCATGAGAAGCCACTTATGGCCATGCTTAAAAGATATGTTTTGTGGCTTTGTCACTGCACTCAAGGATGATGAGATGGAGGGGAAAAATCATTAGGTTAAGGAGCTGGAGAGAGAATTTAAAACTAATATCCTAAGGATGACAGGGATATAATTATGAATGACTTCTCACCTGTCTTTTTCCACTCTTGTTTCTTATAAAGTGTTTTTGATTACTTGTGTCTATTCTGTAGCTGTAAAGAATTCACAAGGAAAGAAGTAAATTTTAAAGATTCCTTTGAGGTTTTTAACTTTTTTCCAGGGAAGTTACTTGGCAGAAAATGTCTGTAGACAAATGAATTTTGCTTTGTGGTCAAATTTGCTCTATTAAAATTAGAAAAGGAAGAAATATTTTGAAACATTTTTGAAAGCTTGAAATAGCATTTTTATTTGCATTTTTCTTGGATGTTCACTGAAATGTCCTTGGTTTAATTAAGCTGAACTGAGATTAAGGCTTGATCCAGCATGTACAGGAGCATGGGGTTGAAATTTAAAATGTTGTTTGGAATGACACCCAACAGTACTCTAAATTAATTCAGCCTGTCCAGTCCTCTAGTTTGTGATCATGTGGGCATATATAGCTTTTGTATCTTTCATGACCTTGCATCCTTCAGGAATGCTCAAGGAGAAAAGGGGCAGAAATGGATGACTAGTATAGGTTGTCCTTGAAGGCTGCAGCCATGTCATTATCTGAGAATTGAAATCTCTCCTCCTGCCCAATCAAAATCTGAAAAGTGACATATTTTCCCCAGTATTCTTTTCTCCTGGTCTAGACTATTAGTAAATGTTCTTGATGTTAATGGACAAATATGTAGTTTCTGAGCATGCTTTAAAAATACCTGTTGCTAAGAACTGGAAAATAGAAGGAAGCTCACTGTGTTGTCCACAAAAACTAGCTTTTGCCCATGGCTTTTTGCAGCCGTTCTGGGCTGCATTGACCCATCCTGAACTCTTCAGAGCATTGTTCGGTGCCTATGGTACTGTGGGATGCACCTTTGGACAATTTACCATGCAAAGAACATTAGAATGCAGTGGGATTTAAATGAGATCTTTACTGTGTAGACAGCTGCAAGTTGAAAGGATGATGGAAACAGGGATTTAAGCCTGACTGGATAGTATTTACATGAATGTTCTCTATTAATTGCAAGGATTTAAGAAAACTTTCAATAATCCATATCTAAAATTCTCAAATGTCTTAGATCAGCTAGGACAGCCATAAATACTCTTTCTTTGATGCGGTGTCATGTGTGGCATTATTTTTTCAAAAAATGGTCAAAGACTGAGGTAGAGAATAATAGGAATTACTTAGCAGTAAAGTAGGAAAAAAACGAACACACAAACGGGTCAGCATCTAGTTGCCATGGCTGGATACTGAGTGTTTAATTTTTTTAATGACTGAACATCAACCATTAGACAGAATAGCATTGCAGGGGGATTGGGAGCAGTATGAGTTTACTATGGTGTTGGTATGCCTACAGTATGTGCATCAGCTGGCCTTGGACTATTCCTTACGCTCTCAGCTGTTGATCACTACTGCTCAGCCTTTACTTCTGGAGGCTTTCCTACTATTCATCTGGTGTTTGGCCTCCAGTTAGTCCAGAAAGCTTAGTTCTCCTTTGGCCTTTGCCAGCTTGTTTTCAGACCTTTTCAGAGTAGGCATCAGAGTGGACAGAGTGGTTTGCTTCTGAGCAAAAGATTTACTAGCAATATGACTGCCTTGCGTGGTGAAATTTTTATTATTGCTGGTGAGAAATACGGCAATTGTGAAACAGACTGATTGGGAGGGGGGAAAACTTTTTTTTTTTCCCCCCAAACTTATTCTTGGGTAATTAAATTAATTAATAATAAATCAATTGATAATTGTTGATTAGACTTGATGATCTTAGAGGTCTTTTCCACCCTTAATGATTCTATGATTCTATGAATTATGCCATTGAGGGACTACATGAAAGAGGGTGGGTGGGTTGAGGGGAAAGCTAGGGTTAGAAGCCAGAACGTACTGGCCTGTGGTGGGTGCTGTGCCCTGTGGAATCAGGAAAAAAAAATAAATGGCTGCAGAACTCTGAAAATATCTAAGAGGAAAAATATGATGATCCTGGGATAATCTAAAACAGGTCAGTGAGGTAAGTCAGAAGAAAGCCAGATGAGTGCAGTCGGGGAGAACATCTGTGCTGAGGAGATGACCCGTAGCATGAAAAGCTGCTGAATTATACTCTGCTAGAGTTACTCCTTTTTTTGAGGGATGGAGAATAAGAATAAAACTTACTTGAGTGTAAAGGAATGAAAATGTTGCAAACTTGTGTACAAGTATGTGCCTTTTTATGTGCCTGATAATTTAACTGCGACACTTGGTGCTTACAGAATAGGTCTGTCATAGGCCATCTTTATAGGCTAATGCTGAGCTGAAGCTCCCAGATGCTTTCATTTCTTGTGCAAGGTAACAGGAACACCAGCTTTTGGGTTTAGAAGTCAGGCTTTCAGGAATAGCAGCAAATGTACTATGCTCAAAAGCAATGACTTAATGCACCTAAAAATTATTTTCCATGAACAACAATTTGTTTGGGTCATATTTTCAGGTTTTTCTTAGCAAACAAGAGTTTAGGAAACTTGCTGGTTTAAATTAAAGTTCAACTTTTTCCTTCGTAGTTTAATTCCAGGAGATGTTGATTTTTCCGAGTATTGTGGAGCATAGGAGTAAATTGTAGGAGCTGGCAAACCTATGTCCTGACTCCAACAGTGTGAGCAGGTGAGGAATCAGACAAATTGTGACAGCTGGGTATAAACTGACTTTATTTATAGAAATGAATAAAATCCTTCTGTCTTGCTTGCTCACTGGAGATGTAGTTTTCTGCATTTTTTGAGTGATGTTGGTCTTTAAAGGGATCTTTGATCACACAGCTAATCTATGTCTTAAGTAGGTTATCTTTTATATAATGGCCTTGCTATTTGCTCACATTCTGCAGTTTTGCAGCATAAAGTGAATCAAAGGAACCCCTTCCTTTTGGTCATTATGTGTGTGTGAGAAGTAGCACATAGTCTCAGCCAAGTAGTGTTCAATCTAATTTTCCTGGCTCCCTAAATTTAGCTTGAAGAGCTGTCAGTGAAGGAGAAACCAATTAGACTCCATAACAGAGAAAACACTAATTTCCTTTGGCTAACAACTCGTACAAGGTTTTTTTCAGCCAAGTAAAAGAACAGCCATGAAAAAATAATCCTTTGCACTGATGTCAGAGCATCAGCCCAGTTCTCAACTATCCCTGCTAAACTGTCTATCAGGAGTATAGGTGGGTGTTAGAGACTATAGACAATAACAATAAAGCTGTTGGTGTCCAGACCCCAGCATGTGTTGTCATAAGAAAAGATGTTGACATCTGTTGGAGGTACAATGCCGAATGGTGGGCTGGATAGCTAGGAAGATGTGCCAACCTTGATCTGTAGCTGTCTGCTGCCTCTGCAGTGAAGTCTAATCCCTGGCCATGGCAGTGTGTGTAATCTGGTTCTCCACAGAGACTTGTTGCAAAGCCATCTGTTTGGCTGCAGATGTTTTGGCTGGTGTATAGATATTGCTGGAGCATGGTGATACACAACTGAAGCCAGAATGTGTCTGCAGTGAAGAGAGCATCACCAGGTGGAGTTGAGAGAGCAGGACTGGCTGCACTGGGAAACCCAGCCACATGGTATGGCTGACAGCACAAGGAGGCTACACCAGCGAGCCCAGTACTGTGGGAGCTACATGGGCAAATTACAAGTAATGAGGCAAGTGCAATTATTGACCTTGGGTGCATGGACTCCACCTAAACAGGCACAACAGAAAGTTTCCACAGTCCAGACAGAAACTTCTGAACTTCAAGACATCAATGATTGTTGTCAGTGCAAGGAAACGTGTAGGCCTTAGCATTTGTCTGTTCAATTTGTGTGACAAATGCTATTTGAGGTAGGTGTATCATGTACACCTAGGAAGCTGTAATACAGAGCTATGTTATCAGACTCGAAAGGACATTCTTTTTTCATTTGCTTCTCTGGTGCAACACACCCCACACCCCCCCTACGTATTTCTGTAATTTTCAAAAGGACAGAGCTTTTGTCTGCAACTCATCCTCCACCTGCACCAGTCTTGTTCTTGCTAATTGCTTGTTGTCTCTGCACTGTTGAGGAAGGTAAGGGTGTCACATGATCTGTGGTGCAGTTAGTGAGGTTCCTCATTAGTCTCTGAGGTTTCCAGAATAAGGTTGAGAGTAGTGGGAACCTGCGTAAATTCTGGCAATTTTTTCTCCAGGCGTCATTTGATGCTTTTGTAGTGTGTGGTATTATAGTGTCAACTTGTGAATTTGACCCATTTTATAACTCTACAGGGATGTGAAGATGATCTTTGGAAGATAGCCTTGCAGTTGATGACACAGTGGACGTACTAGGAATATTTTTCTTCGTAGTTAGTGCAGGGCATGTGTGGCTATTTTTCTGCAGTATAAGGTATCTCATACTGTAAAAACGCTCATTCTGAGCTCTGATGCACGTTTTGAAAATTATTGCCTTACAAGAGATGTCATTGTCTAATAAAAGTAACGTGTTGCTGTAGTACATGACGTATATTTTGGAACTCTGCTCCAGAGCCTGTGTTGCTCAGCAGAATTTACTTACTGGTACATCATTTTATCAGTACTTATAAAGTGCTGCTTCTGTGCTCATTCCCAATGGAGCAAGGAGGATCAGATTTTAAAGGTATGTAGACAGATGTCCTGACAGTTTTGAAAATTTCATTTGGGTGATTTTTTTATTTTTTTTTTTTTAACTTCAGTATGTGGGCCTGGTGTTATGCAGCAGAGCTTAAACCTATTCATACAGCACAAGTGTGTTGGTGTTGCCAATGCATTGAAGCTGGGGCATGGAGGGAGGACTGGACTCCAGCCTGTGTCCTGCAGAGGACTTGCTTCTGGGACCTCCCAGTAGCTGTTCTCTGCTGCCAGTGTAAGAGGGTGATCATATCAAACTACTGTTTGAAAGGGACCAAGTTTCTACAGACCAATATCTTGAGAAACCCCTGGTTTTATTAATGAAATAGATTAAGTAGTTAGCACACATGCAGTTGTTAAGCATTTTAGAGTTCATGTCTACAAGAGCTCCAGCCTGCACAAGGTAGCATGGGTAACATCTATCTTGGATGTTTTCCTGGTCTGAATATCGCAATAAGATTTTCGTGCACAAACTTCTTTACATAATGCTATACAAGCTTTGAGATTATCAGGAACTGTCAGGTTCAAAAGCCTTTGCAGGTTTTCTCACTTCTGTTTGCCTGGGAGAAGCGCTTAAAATCATTACAAATTATTGAAGTAATTTTTTTAATATCAAAACAGATACCAGCATTTTTGGGAGGGGAGTTAGAGAAAGGAAAAAAAGAAACACTTTGTAAAGGAGGAAAGCAAACGTCTGTGAACAAATCGCAGGATTCTTTTGCTGTGATCATCTTGTGCATTTTGTTTTACATGCTTTGTGACTACATTTCTTCCTATTCTACCTTTCTCGCATAGACAAGTTAAAGAACGATAAAATGATTTTGATGATATAGTTTTGGGGTGCTAGATGTTTCAACAAATGGGCTGAACAGTACCAATTGCAAATACTTTTTTTGGTACTTCTTGCCTTCTTAGAAGTAGAATTTTCTCTATTTTGTAACATGGGCTGGTTTCTCTTAAATGGATAAGTGTTTTTTTTCTTTCTGGAAGTGTTGTCTTTGAAGGAGTTTCTAGAGGCCTTTCAGTAAAGCTGAGTAGCTTTTAACCTCAGATATTTTTAGACTAAGCAGGACAGTAATTTTACACCACAGTTTACAAAGGACCCTAGCAAAGACCCTGTATCAGTTTACAAATAGGAATGTACTGTCATTATTTTTCTGCTGAACTGATTCCTGAAGTACTTTTTTTCTGTATAGTTTTCTATTTTTAAATTGGCTCTTCATCAGAAAAAAAATTTGGACTCTGATATTAGACTAGTGAAAAGATAATTCATTTTTTTTCCAAGCCGCACTGTATTTTATTTACCTGATTGTTGGGGTTTTTGATGAAGATAGGGGGATCCAAAAGTACAGGAATGAGAGCCTTAGGTGAATGGATTATAAAATTTACTTGGATTGTCAAAGAAGTGTTTTGAGTTTGGTGTTTGTTTGTTTTTTGTTGTTTTTTTTTTTTTTCAGATTGTAAGTGACATTGTGGTTCAAACAAGAGTTTAGAAAGAAAAAGATGGAAACACAGATAGTGAATGAAGTGCTAAGGGGTAGAGGCCTTCAACAACTCTCTCCTCAAGTGCAAGAACTCTTTCACAGAACATTTGGCTGAAAAGATGCTGAGAGACTTCAAAGAGATTGCTCAAAACTGTGTTGTTCGGGATCCTGTCTTCACTTCTTCAGCCTGTACAGGTCAGGATGGCTTTACTGACTTGAGTGCAGCCGAGGTTCTAATTCTACAGAATAAAAGTGGCTGAATTTCCATTAGGTACTGGAAAGCAACAATTGAATTGCCTTCAATTTATTTAAGTGCATCTGACAATGCTTTTAAAATCTGAGGGGGAGAAAAAAAAGCTTGAATTAAAAGCAGCAACTGTGAGATTTCCCTATGGTATTGATATATTGAGGCCATAATGCTGTTGAAGCAAATGGCAAGATGCTGGGGAATGCAAGAACTGCACACCCAAGGAATTTGTAATATTTTCCATGCTGGCTTTAATAATTTTAGATGTAAGGAAGGTAACACAGCTTACAGCTGAAAGTTGCCTGAATTGTTACATGTTTTTACATGAATGAATGTTTCTTTTGAAAAGGAAAGTTTGACAATTCTGTACTTAGAATTGTATGGGTTTCTGTTTCTCATGTATTATTCTCCTGTCCAAAGTTTCATGCATGGGGAGCAGAAGCAGTGCTGTGTGACCAAACGCATGCTGTAAAGAGCACTAACAGAAGTGGGAATAAAAACTTTGAGCCACAATCTTCCAATCTCTCAAAATAGTAAGCCTTCTGAGCAGATGATTTGGGAAGCAGGACAGATACACATAAACAACGTAGGAATAGAAGAAACAAGCCACCAAGTTTAGTTCTCTTCACCTAAATCATAATATAAAGTCAGTCCTACAGAAATAATTCTGATACAAACTGAGCTGGTTTAGGCAGAAGCAATACACGTGTAATACTGGTTTAAATCACCTACATTTTGTGTCCATCTCTCTGAGTGTTTAAGGTACTTTTAATTTGAATTTTGACATATTTTTATCAGTGTCCCAAAATAACTGAGATGTTAAACTTCACTTGAATAACTTCTAATTGACTAGGAAGGTAGATACTCTGAATGGCTGCTTAGTTGTCATACTACGCTTAGATTATTTCACACTTAAATATGTTGAGTAACACTAAAATTAGTTCCACTGACGTCATGAGGTCTGGTTTTGGAGTGTTATCATCATGTAAATGAAGGTGGAAGGCTGAACCCTTTGATCCAGTTACCTGATACCTTTGAAAGATCTTTAGAGTAACAGAAATTAAAATCTCCAAGGTGTATTTTATTTCCCGCGTGAATGTGATTTCTGTCATATGGAAAGCTCAAGGCTTGGACTACATCTTTACACAGGCTAAGAGTCGAGTCATACAGAAAAATATTCAAACGCCAGACCACTTAAATGCAGCTCTAGTCTCTTCAGTAATTCTTGACAAAGTGAAATAAGTATGGAGAGGCATATATGTGCACCATTGCTTTGATGTATGTTGTACTGTTTATAGAAAATGATGAATTTTAGTTCCCTTCAATAGTTAAATTCATAAGAAATCAAAATTTTTCAGTGCTTTAAGTTAATTTTTCATTGCCATTCTTATAATTGGTTAGTGTTCTTTAAACAAACAATTTTCTTGTGATTTTAAGTGTTAAGTATTTGAAATAGAACACACAAGAATTTCTGGTCACCTATGGTACTGCATTTTTCATAGAACTACACTTCTGTATTTAAATGATCATAAATTAGTTTTCTATTTCTATCACATACATTTGCAATTCCTATATGAGATAAATTAATCACATATTAGAGGTCATATCTATCTATTGCAGTTAAAAAGAGCTTTACTTACCCATAAAAGCTGTAGCTTTCCAGAACAGGGACAATAAAGAATAGCTGATCTGTAGTGTGAACCTTTGTTCTTTACACCTAGCAAGCTGTGAATAATGGGGGATGTTTTATAGCTTTCAAGCTGATGAGCAGCACACAGCATGCTCACTCTCTTTTCTTCTTTTTCTGTGACCCTGTTCTTCAAATGTGTCTAATACTCCATAATTACTTAATCCTCTGCCGCTGCTGGTGTTTCCAGTTCTTAGATGTCATTAACAGAAATGGAAACACAGTAATTATCATGCTAGGAGAGAACCTTTCAGATCTTCAAAATAATTTATATTGAATTTCTCTCTACTGTTATTCATAAGATTGATTATTGAATCTCTTAAGGAACAGATTTCTAAGAGAGACCAGATCCCTCATTGGCATGATACACAAGCCAGATTTAAAAAATGCTTGGCTCCTAGAAGGTACTTCTAACATCTAGCTGACTTATGCCTGAATTTTACCTGGTGGATGCTAAGTGCTTGAGAAAGCCTGAGCCAAACTCATCTTATTGTGATTCACACTCACCTTCCAAGTTTGTGTGGCTGAAACATATGGGAGTATTCTCTTCTCTTTTATAAAAATAACATTAGAGCCTGAAGCTGCCATCTCTGGCTTACTATTTTTGATCAAGCAGAATTTAGAAAAAAAAAATTTTTTTTTTATGATGGTTATGGAAAAAGCTATGCTGTTTTTCAAGTAAGTTTCTAAAATGTACTTTTTTTTTTTTTTTCCCCTTATGCCTTTTTCTATCCCACTTTCCTGGGAAGTTAAACTTATAATAAATAACATTCAGTTAGGCTTATGAAGTATAGGCTGTGTTCTGTTCAGGCGGTGTTACAACCCCCTGTCATTACTGCAGTATGAGTTAGAGGAAACAGTCTGCCAGGTAATACTATTTAAAGATTGCTCCAGTAAGCAGGTTGAGCTTCCCAGGGTGGTGCTGCCTGGTGGTGGCTGTGTCATGGTGTTTGTGGTAGTAGCAGTGGGCTCCAAGTCTGTAGTACGCTAAACCTCACTGCACTGTGGAGCTATAATTCATGTGGTGATTGTAACACTGGAGGGAGTTTAAATTGCTGACACTTCAACATAAAAAATGATCTGGTAATGAGTTTGGAGTCTGAGGATCCTGTTAAGGAGGTTGGGATGTTCTAACCGTCTCTCTTGCTAGATAATTAAAAATCTATTCCCTTTGGCCAGGCTTATGGTGAGGGAGGATGAGCTGAATGCTTTCTGGAATTTTATTTTTTTATCAATTGATAATGGCATGTTTTGCAAAGCTGAAAATGAATTGCAAATTAAGTCCTAAGGTAAAGATTGCTGCATTACATCTTGTAACAGGGAAAATTGCATATATGTGTTACCAGTTGTTTGTACTGTCACGTTGAGACAAACTGTGTTCTACAGATGCTGGAGAAATACGGCTTGTGTTTTACTGCTTAAAAGGAGCCAAGATCACTTATGGAATAAGCTGCATGTCACAAAATGTCGAGATCTTCCTGCCAGTGCAGGGATTGACAAAATTAATTGATTCTCAACCACTTTTGGGTATCAAAGGTAATGCTGTTTACTGAAATTAGAGTGTGAACTGAGTCTTAAGCAGGATTGCCACATGCTGTCAGCATAGGCAGAGGTGCTGACATTCCTGAAATCCAAGAGGGCTAGATGTTAGCATTTTGTGGGCAGACATTGTAAACTGTGAAGCCCCAAAAGAGGCAAAATACAAAGTACAGAAGGGGACAAATAGATGGTGTTACTACAGCATTAGGTAGGCCAGAAGCATTCAACCTCCACAGTGTCTTTTGAAGTCAATTGGAGGGTTTTTTTTTTTGTTTTTTGTTTTTTTTTTTCAAAGGAACACTGGATCAGGCTCATGGATATGTAGAAAATGGTGATAAGGGAAAGAAATTAGCTTTCCATTTTACGAGACTGTAAAAGACAAAAAGGAAACAAAAAGAGGCATACAGTAAATGGGTGAAAATAAGTAAAAAATCACATCAGACTCATCTTCAGTGTGTTTCATCATCTTGCTGCAGTGAATAGTAATTGGAAAACAGAGGTTCTTAATATTGCACAGAGCACTGACAAGCAGCTGGGCATGGAAATCCTGTGCCAAATGAACTGTGCGTTTTATGTTTTGTTTCTTTTTAATGCAAACTAATCTGTTTACAAAGATTATGATAAAGTAAGATAGTAAGGGAATCCAAATTTATAGAACAGCACTGTCAAGCTAAAATGTTCTTTCTGTTTGAATATAAAGGTCTCTTCCAACCCAAAGGTTTCTATGATAATCCTGCAAACCCATTCATAGAGGCACTGCAGAAAGTTCTTACCAGCATCAGATGCTGATTATACTAGGTTCTGTACAAATGCAGAGTGAGTAGTTTTTGTGCTGGGCAAGTTTATAACCAAACTGAAAAATTAGAAACTATCTCATTAGTAATTTGGTGGAGGATCAGTGGGAAAGGTGGTGAGAGGACCCAGTGTTGTTCCTCTGGTGAAGCATTAGCTATTCAGTACTGCTGAAAGCTACAGTGTGCTTGGGTCCAAGACTGACTGTGTGCTGGTACAGCTTCTGAAATAAAGCTTAGTCCCCAGGGCCTCTGCCTGGGCAACCTGAGGTATGTTTATGCCTTGAGATCTAGACATATCCCACCCAGGGCTGACAGACATGAAGGAGCTATGTGCTCTGCAGATGCTAACCCTTTTGGCAAAAGAAATTATCAAGAATAAATGGAGGAGTGTTTCTTTCTTTCTTAGTTGATGGATTACTTTAAGTAAACTTTAACTTAATTTAATCTAATTTTCTACATTGTGATGTGTTTCTCATCTGAAGATAAATTTACTGCTTTCATTTTTTGTGAGGTGGAAATGTTATTTATTTGGTTGTGGGTTCAAGGAAACTGGCCTCTTTTCAGAATAGTAGTGATGATCTGAGAATAAAATTCCAGAAAAAGACTTACTGGGAAGGACTCTATGCTAGGGAATATACGATGTCTCTGTATATGGTATTGATTTTCTTCTCTGCCTTTGAATGCTAGTGAAAGGATATTTTAGTCTGATTCACAGGTCTGGTAGATAGTTATTGTGTGAAAACCAAAAGATTTTTAGAAAAAACTCTTATCAACTTATTGATCAGCTTGAAATTTCTGTAACTATGATAAAAATAAACCTAATGGAACAGAAGGGAAAGTGGACGAGTTAGAGCAGAGGGTAAGTATATCAGAGCAGAGCTAGAGCTCTGGTCATGCTTCAGCAAACTTTTTATGGGAAAGAATTGGAAATAAGCTAATCTGCAACATCCCATTAAGATCCCCAGTGAGTCCCATCCTTCATGGGGGCATATCATCGCCCAGGGAGTAGTGCACAACGTCACTGTGCTCTGAGAGGTGTGGGTGCAGTTCTCCCAGCGTGCTGCAGTGCTGCTCTAGCTGCGTGGAGGACTTTAAAGATTTCTTACTCTCTGCAATTCATATTACTCTGAACTCCTTTGATGGGGAATCCATATTAGCAAATACCATTACTGGGCTTAGAGGTACATTTTTGATTTATGATGAAAATGTTGTTTTTACAGATTTAAAAAAAAAAAAAAAAGAGTAACCATATTTACCACACTTCTGTCCAAGATTTCCTGGAAAGAAGCACACAATTCTGCTCTGGATTTACTGTACATGCTCCTGTGTATGTTGAATGTGACTTTGAGCATGTTGTTTATTTTAGATTTCCTGATGTTTTATGATTGTCTTTTAAATCCAGCTATGAATGAGCTACAGATATCCCCAAATTTAGGACAAATTTGCATTATATATCTGAAGCACTCTGGTCCTAATGCGTGTCCTGGAGAACCAATTTGTGCATATTTAGGGGCCATATTTGGAGCTATATTGGGATGTATCTAGCAGTCAGGTTCTCAAATTAAGTAAAGTATTCCTGATGGGGAAAAAAGGACTTGTCAAAGAAAGAGGGAATGAATTGCTGCTGTCACTGCTGTTTCTTTTCAAGCAATTTTTATTGACACACCTCCAATATTATAAAAAAAAAATTGGGCACCAAAGGCTGGTCTAGCCATTAAAAAGTCATGGCTTTATGAAACTGAGGCAGTGGACCATCAGAATACTCTTATTTTCAGACTGACTTAGCTTAGTATTCCTAACTAATTAAAACTAGCAACTCTTATGCTCATAATGGAGATATTTCTACCAGAGATTTTAAGTGAGTTGCTTAAAAATGTATTGCATTAATTTGGAGCTATGGTTCAGTGTAAACAGGTTCAGCTGGCCATGGCATCTCTTTGGAGCTTCTTTTGTTCTTTGGCTGACAAAAAAAAAAAAGGTGATTGCCTCTCATTCTATATGTGTGTGATGAAATGCTCACACACTTAGAGAGATGCTCTTTAAACTTTGGGTCATTAATTTTTTTTCTCTATTTGTTTTCAAGTTGCATCTTTGTTTTTTTGTTTGGTTTTGTGTTTGGGTGAGTTGTTTTGTTTGTTTGTGTTTTTTCCCTTTTTTTTTTGTCACTTGTCCATATCACAAGTTTTATCTTTCTTTGGAATAAGGTCTTCCCATCACATGAAAATGTGCAGATGAGGATAAATTTGCAGTAGTGTGGTTTCATCTGTGTGTTGTGCAACTATACATTTTGTATAAAGTATCATCCAGTGTCCAGGATTCATTTAATGCCATGCAGTTTTGAGCCAGCTAGTAGTCATATTGACTTGGAAAGGTAGTGTCCAGACCAGACTGAGAACCTTAGAGAATATCTCTAGGCAACATCTCTGCTGAAGATCAAATTACTTCTACTGTTTATGAGTATCTACTGAGAAGATTAAGAGCTGATGTTATAAACTCTCTTTTCTAATCCTTTCAGTTGTCATGGTTTGACAGTGAATAATTCGGGAACTCTACAAGAAAAAATGTGCTGACCAAAATGATGAAAAATAAGATGTAGAAGAGGATAATATCTTTTATCAAATAATGTGTTTAGTGTGAGAAGCTGGATTTACTACGCAAGTCGGTACTTGTTTCCTGTACCATCTTTACTACCTGAATGCAATCTGTAGTACTCCAGGGACAGGAAGGTTGTCCTTCTCTGTGCATTCAGGAAGTAGCTAGATCCTTCAAGCCTATTGATTTTTCAATAGTTTTGTCTATTTTTGTTCTCCCTTGCTGCAGTTTTTATCTACCACTTCTTGTTCCTGGTTTGTGTGGTGCTTGTGCAATAAAAATATGCATACACCCACAGATTTTTATGCATTTTAGTACAGAATAAAAATATAAAATGAAAATGGAAAAGCAGCAGATGCTTGTTGGCTAGCCGGTATATTTTCACCTGAGAAGAATGACCATCATTATCCTGCCTTTCACCTGCCTCACATTTCAAAGCAGCTTATCTGGAGTTTTTCTGTGATGGACAGAGACATCAAGGAGTTGAAGTCTGTGATTTTTGGAACCAGAAAGAAACTCCTGTTTTTAAGAAGAGGCAAATAAAAAATACAAGTCATTTCAGTCCTCATTTTTAAGAGATTCTACTGGAAGACAAAGACGTGACTACCAGGAATAGATGTAGTTTGTGATCTTGGCTGAATTTAACTTTAGTCAGGAAGCCTGCGTGTGAAGATTCAAGTTGGTGGTAATGATATGCTCTAGTTTCTTATTTTGTGTCAGTCACTTCTATGAGGCCCACATACCAACATTCTTGGAGTTGCCAAAATGCTATTCCTAGCCTTGTTTAGTGCTATAGCAGTGTTGTGGAAGAAATTCAGATTAGCTCTAAGTCATAAGCACTGTTAGTCTTGAGACGATGCCAAATTACTGTGTGCTAAAGAGTAGCACTAACCCATGCATACTGGATTTGGATACGTTATCCTTCACTCACCTTAACATTTTAAGGAGTGGTGCTGGGACAAAGTGGATGCTGATGTTTCTGTCCAGAAAGTCATTCATATTCTTAATTTGACAGTCTTGTACTTCTGTCATAGTGGTCCAGCAAAAGCCTTTAGTCTGTGCACAGCCTCAGGCTCCTTCAGTGGCCACTGCTTTTCACAGACTAAGGAATGGTTTAAAGAAATATCAGTGATGATCTAGAGGGTAACTGAGCAAATTCCTTCTTTAGGAGAACTGCTCTGACACTAGGTACTCAAAAAATATTCTAGGTATTTTGTGTACCAGGCAGACTTTAAATTACCCATCGATTTTTCATTCTTCCCATCTGATTCAGTGAAAAGATAATTTGCCTCATAACGTAAGCTACAATAGCAGCTAGCTACACAGCACCAACTTGATTTCAGAAAAGTTTTTTGATGTTTTAACATTTCATTTTTCTTCTACATTGGAAAGTTTTTAGGCGCAATTTTTTTTTTATTCCACAACCAGAGCTGTACTGAACTGTCATCTCTGGAACTGAAACCCTGGGATTTCATTTAGAAGACTGCACATATATCTAACTACGCTGGTAAAGCTGGTTTGGGAATGGGCAGATGTACACCTCTCTTCTGTCTGCTGAGAGTGGGTTTTAAATGAGAATTCATCCAGGTACAACCAAGACTTCAACATGAGGCTTGTTGCAATGAGAATGTCTCCCTTTCATAGTTAGACATAGCCCCAGCCACCCACCCTTTCTTAATGAAATGTTTATTAATAGGTCTCTGAACTATTTAGGCTTTCACAGAACTCTTTTTAGTCAAAACCCTTTCTATAATCTCTAATTATTTCCATCCATGTATGACAATGCATACAGCAAAAAAGGAAGGTTATATCCTACTTTCTACAATTAGTACCTTTATTGCTCAAGGAAAAGAGGACATTAGATTCAGTTGTTTGTACTTTATCTCTGCCAGGCTCAGAGAACTCATTTGATTCCAGAATTTAAATAACACTATAATAAGTAATATTGATGAAATATTCAATATCTTCTATACCACTTCTTAATCACCTATTGTTGAATAAATGCAGCTGTTCTTTTTAATTTTATAATGGAAATCAGAGGAACTTCTTCACTGCTGAGATTAATTTTTAGTGTAAATCCTTTTCTTGGGTCCTTCAAGTATTATAATTTTCATTAATAGCTGGGCTTTTTAGACTGATTCTCCTTCAGTTGCACACACAGGGGCTCAAGAGACTGATTCAAAGCTCCCTGAACAAATTCTGACTTGAGAATTCTTTATGCCCAGCACTCTGCCTCATGAGGCTGTGTATGTTGTAACATTAAGGGAATAAAGCAGATAGGTCGTACAGCTCAGCTGTATAAAAAATGACCAGGCTCCTTGCGTAGGGATGTTGAGGGATCATTCAAGCTGGCTTTTGGAGGAAGTCTACAAGATACAGAGAACCCAACCATCCTTGTTGTCTCATCCCAGCTGGTGGGTGATGAGGGAGATGACTCTTCATAATTATATGAAAATGGGCTACCCCTGCATGGCAAGGCCACAGAGGTGATGGAGTCATGACAATAACTCAGAAAACACCACCAAACTATTTATTGATTCTTCCTAATGACAGTCAATAAGTGTTGAGAATAAAGGCACGTGGTCAAACACCTGTTTCTGTACATGCAGTTTAAGGGTAAAAATATGGCACTACTTAATAGAAGAGAGCTAGAAAGTAAGACAGAAGGTAAGAAAGGAGAAAGTTGAGAGAAAAGAAAAGGTATCATCACCTGTGGATCCAGCAGTGCTGTCTTGAGTCAAGGTCCTTGTCTGCAGGTGATGGGTCAATGCTGATTCTTTCATGTCTTGATTTTTTTAATAGAGATTTGTCCTCCTCTGGAAAGGTGTCTGCATTGCTTGGTGGTCTGTAAGCTGCACATGTGTATTGTAGACTTGAGAATCTTCTCAAAATGGTGCGAGGGACATTTCATGGGCTCTTGGGTGGTCATTTAGATCAGATACCACCATAAAATGTCTGACCAGTATTTGATCCCATCTGTGCACGTGCTCTGTTGGAGTCAGGGGGGCAAAGTTAGTCAGCCCTGTCTCTACTGGGGCCCACTAACTCCTCCTATATCTCCACTGCAGAGCCTGCAGCTGTGCAGGAGCCCCAGCTCCTCCTGTATCTCCACAGTAGAGCCTGTACTTGTGTAAGAGTTCCAAGGCGAGTTCGCCTTACCATCCTTCACACTTTGTTTTTGTCACATCTTCCTGAAATGAAATACTCTTCTAAATCATTTGGGAGAAGAATTGCCTGTTCTTAAACAGATATCTGAAGAACATTAAAGCAATCCGGTAGCCTCTGTGTTCAGAGAAGAGGGCTGGTGCTTTATGCTTATGAGATTATAAAATTCCTTGGAAACTTAAAATTTTGCATTGGTGTTTTTTTATGAAGATGTAAAATTGAAACTACCTGAACCTCTGACTTTGTAGGGCACAGAAAAGCCTGTAAAATGCATTGCAAATCCTCAAAAAAGATTCTTTGATGGTACACATGAACTTAAATGGAGAGAAGGCAAAAGGAGCACATGTATAAGTATTCCTGATGCTCAGAACTGCTTATATTCTTCTGAGATTGTTGTGGATTTTCTTCATCTTATTCCACTTTGATGACAGTATATAGTTATAAATTAGACATAAAGTTACAAGATTAGCATTTTTTCTTTTAGAGTGGAGTTGCATATATAATTTTTTTTTTTTTGAAGTACTTGTATCATGATGAGTATGGAAACACAGAAACGTATCCTCATACATATGATTTTGCAATGAACATTTAGTGAAGACCATAAAATATCTTTAGACACAAGAAGATCATGTATTGTTAATGGCATGAGTTATTTTGTTGAAATCTAACATCTGCAAAATGCAATGATATATCAGCCCACTGTTGAATTAGATAGAACTTGTTCATAATTGAGAACAGGCCATAGTAAGTCTAGAAGTTTGAGGTTCTGGGAGACAAGCATCATGGAAGTCTGAATTTTGGTTGCAATTTCAAAATTTCCGTATTGATAGAGTTCTCAGTGCTTGGTCAGGTAAGGAGCTGGGGCAGCAAAACTGTTACCATGGACTTCTGCAGGGCAGGCTTCAACCTGTTTTGAACACTGGTTGACGAAGTCCCTTGGGATACAGTCCTAGAGGGCAAAGTGGTCCAGAGAAGGGCAACGAGAGGTTTAGCTGGCAGGTAGCAACACACTCAAGGACAGTGTAAGCCCAGCTTCTGTGGAAGGGCCAGACTTGTGGCTAGTGTGGAGAGCTGGGCCACAGGCTGCACAGACAGTGGTCATAAAGTTGTGTGGCAGCCTGACCTAGACATTGGAATTGTGAGGAGAGGACTGAAAGAAGGTTAAGGAAAAGAAGAATGAAATTCTTTGTAGTTTGGAGCATAACAGTTAGTTAAGGCTTCTAGAGTTCATGGCAGTGTGAATGGAGGAGACTTCTGAGCTACTTAGTTGTACACTTAGGGCAAGTGGTCTATGGAAGAGAAGATGAGACCTATTAGAATGGCAATCACTAATGTGGAGCATGCTAGGTAAGCCTTGGTGTGTGACATCAGAATCCTGAACCAGTGACATGCTAACAAACCTCAAGGGGCTCTTGTTACTCCATCTGTAATGGAAATGGACCTATAGGCAGATCCAGTCACATGTGAGTGACTTTGAACTGGAGACTAACCACTGCAGGCATGACTGTGCCCATGGCTGGAGCATGTTTTGCTAATTGAAGTGCAGCAGCTAACTGTGGAGTAGAACACATTTTGACAGCTGATAGCAGTCTCTGTCATTCAATAATTTGCAGAGAATGGAAGAGATCTGAACTGATGATCCATACAGGTAGCAATGAGAGAGCAGAACAATGTGGAACAGGAGCAGTATACTGTTTCCTGTCTGGACAACACACAGTGGTAAGATAAAGAGATACTTAATTCTAGGATCAACACATGAAAATAATTTTGTTTCACAATTGGAGATAATCTTATTTTTGGAGATCTCATAATATCCTTTTGAGGACATGCAGCAGGTGACTTAAGGTGACTTCGGAAAGGGAAAGAAAGACCCGGTGCAATAGCCATAACATACTTGAATCTATTATTACTCAAGAATAACTAGAAAGTTTGGCCAACATATGGCAGGTTTCTCTTTGCAGGAACTAGCTTGTCTAGTACGGTGTCAGTTTTCCAAAAGCAAGAGTTCTCTCCAGGAAGAAATTCCTCAATCACCCAAGTACTTCAGTCATTTTGTGGTCATATTGTATAATGTATTTAAAATAATGAAATGTGTTACCTCTACATAATAGGGAATGGAATTAGGCTGGGAGAGAGGGAAGTTGGGATACCACAGGGACAGCACAGTCCTGTGTTGCAGTGAGAGGGGCAGGGATGAATTTACTTGGGCTGGTTGGTCTTCTTTCTCAGGAGGTAGCTGCTGACAGTGGGTGTAGGCTTAATGCAGGAATCAGCAGTAGAAATCTAAAATGCAGAAGCATAGAAGAAGGGAGAAAATTCAGAAAAGCGTGAAGAACCGCACTGCATGGCACTGCTGGAACAGAATGAGGAGGTCACTACCAGGACTGAGGATACGATACAAGAAAAGCAAATGAGAAATAGAGCTGCTCTTGCTTTGTAAGTCTGTATAAAGAGATTGATAGGGACACTTCCCTGTTGTGAAACTTGGATCTGTCATGATTTGCAAATAACATTTGGAGAGTGTATTTTCTGTCAGGTGAATGGTAAACAGACAAGAATGCCCAAGCTGCTAAGGCTTGTATTGTGAAAATAAGTCAGTAGGCTTAACCCAGGTTTTGTGGTTTGAAACTGAGGATAATTAGAGTAGAAAAAAAAAGTAAGTTTCAACAATGACCTGAGCTGTTCTTTGTCCCACAGTATGTGGCAGGAATAGAGAAGGTCTTTAATAGGCTATGAACTAAAAAGGAAGGATTTTCAGAATACTTTAGGATACTGCTTTTTAAACATTTTGGACAATGCCTCAGTGTGAAGACTTGGAAAATGCTGAATATAATCTGCAGCAGAAAGTTAAGGATCTTTTGTGGCAGAGATTTTGCCACCTTCGGAGGTGGACAGCAAGTGAAGTTGAAAATTAAAGGGCTTTAAAGAACAGCGTGATGCCAAAAGTGTGCAGTTTTTTGCCTGACTCTGAAAACAAAGGAAAGTCTGGCTTCTCATGGTGAGTGAAAAATGAAAACAGGTTACAAAACACAACAAAAGAAAAGGCAAAAGGCAACAAACCACACACACACACACACAAAACAAACAAAAAACCAACCAAAAAAAAAAAAACCCAAACCAACCAAACAAACAAACAAAAAAAAACCCCACAAACAAACAAACAAAAAAAACCACAAAGAAAACGCAAGTAGCGTCAGGGAACATAAATCATCAAAAGTTTATTGATACAATTCAGAATGGCAACTAGATTTGCCTAGATGGATTGTTTGTTGATCAGGTCTTGCAAACAAGAATCTGATAGTCAAAATAAATCCTGTGTAGTCTGTATGCAGAATATACTCTGTATTTTGTAAATCTGTAGCATTTTATTGCCAACAACAAAGACAAGAATAAAAAGTGGCTTAAATGGGCAAAATGCTATGCTATGAAAGAAAAATTTTTGCATGATGCCACTAACACAAGATATTTTCTATATGAAGCCAATGAGTCATTTAAATGATTAAAGATTTTCCTATTGGTGGCCTTCAGTTACACAAGTAATCAGTTTAGCTGCTATAATAGTGTCTAGTATGATGTGAAGCTGATAGGATATGACTGCTGTATTATATATATATATATAGTGGCTAAATTGTACTGGGGAGTATATTGAAGAAAATTAACCCTCACATGATATGTTTTGATGCACTTATGGTTAGATGGTAAAAGGTGAACTTACTGAGCATCTTCATAAATTAATGTATAGCTGAGAGAAGAAACTCACATAATTTGGAGCGTGATATCTCTAGGGTAGCTTATTGTAATGAATTTAATTGAAAAAGTACCAAATGCTGGAATAATTTCAGGTGGCAACTAGGTCATGGAATCTAAGGGTCTCTTCTGAGACCTGCTGAGGGGCAGGGGAAGAAGAGCAGAGACTACCAGTATTCTTTAGATATCTGTCTGTCTTGGACTCGTGTCTTACGTTGAGGCTAAACTTCAAGTTGACAAACTTAAATTAACCCCAGACCTTTGTAGCATAGGTCAGAATTTCAAATATCTGCTATCAACTTGAAAAATTGGAGCACTGCCCTTTCTACCAAGCTTCCCAAATTTCTGATAAATTGTGCTGGACCATGAACGCAGTACAGGCTCCAGTGTAATCATGTCTACAACAGCTGCAGCACAGAACAGAAAGGGATAGACATAAAGTAATCTTGCTGGGTAGGGTTGCCATGCTGCCAGGCAAAAATAATCACTGATGTGAATTTTTCTGAAGGACAGGTAGTGTTGCAGAGTACAGAATTAACCTTGCGAGAGTGGAGTAATGACAGATCTCTTTATTGTCTGCAGCACTGGACCTCACATACTGCTTTCTCTGGGTTAGTTCCCATCCCTTTCCTTTCCATACTGTCAGTGCTATCTGTATTTGCAATTGTCTAGTTTCTGCAAGGTGCTGATGTGTCACAGTTTTGAATTTTTGGGAAAAAAAAAAAAAAAGGCTATCTGTTGAGCTTCCAGCAACTATAAATCAACACTGCACCATTAAAATCCCATTAGCATTACTTTGTTTACAGCTATGTGACTGACAAGATGAGGTTTTAATCTATTTAATTTCTATTTTTCTATACAGACCTCAAGGTGGTGTGTTTTGGGTTTGTATGTTTTGTTGGTTTTTTTTTTTGTTGTTGTTTTTTAATTATTATTACAGCAGTTAAGATTGTAGAAATATCAATCTGGAACCAGCACAGATAAGATGACAAACATACAAAGCCAGTCCATGCAGCAAAATGCTTCGTAATCTGATTTACTGATACTAGCCCTGTATGGAAAAGGAAGGTCTGGAAAAACATCCCGTCATTCTTGCTGTATGTCATGCTTTGTAAGGGAACAGCAGCTTCAGGGAAATGATCATTGTGATCCCGCTGCAGACTGTGCTGTTGAGGAGCTCATTTTAGCCCTTAGAGGGAGCCACAGACTTGAATGTGAAATGACGGAAAACCAGGCAGGTTTTGGTACCTCCATCTGTGCTAGAGGAGGTGGGGAGGGGATGGTTCTCAATTGTGGATTTTGTTTTGGTTTGTTTTTTTTTCCTAGTTTTTAACTGAACAGCGTGAAAATTAGACACAAGACTGGTTTGCTATGGTGAGTACCCTAATGTATTTGCTTTTCTAGTGACATCTATTTGTAAGGTTTAAAAGGTCTCAGGCAAATGCTAATTTTACCTTTCCCCTTTCATGTTTTCAGCATCTTCCCATACTATTCAGTTCCAGATTCCACTGTTCTCCTTTTGAAGCTGACACAGCCGGGATTGAACAATTCAGATACAGGACACTGCTTCTTCTTAAAAAATGAAAAAATGTAAAAGCCATAAACCAAAAAAAAAAAATTAAGGCTATGGAGTTTACAGTTCGGAAAACATATAGTTGCCACATCTTCTGTTTATTGTGGGTTTTCTTTAGTAGTATCCTTTACTTTAAGGAGAGAGGTGCATTACCATCCTCTCTTTACCTGTAGCATGCAGGTAGGTTATAGCAGAATATTTTAATGTAAATTACATGGGTAAAGTAGGTTGTATGGCCGTGTTGTAAAATCCAAACGGGAATGCTGTTCTGCGGGCTCAGCATTTATCAACATTGCTAGGGAGCTCTTCGGTTCAGGGAAGGGAAGGAAGTGTGAAAAGCGAGATACATACTGAGGAACTTACAACAAAGCATAGAATTAGAAATGATTCATGATTTTAGTAAAAAAAACCAAACAAACAACAACTTTGCAACACAGTATCGTGGTTCGTTTGTTTGTTTTTTATTTATTTATTTTTATTTTTCTGGCGTGACATTCTGCTCTTTGCCTAGAGGTGTTTTCACAGGGATGCTGGAGAGATGTGTTTGCAGATCACTCCAGCACAGCTATTGTGCTGGTGAATCTACTTCATCCTGAGAGCGGTTAAGCCCTTCCTTTGTTTTTGGTAAGGGTCGTTAGCTCCTGTAAGAACCTGGCTGGACAGCCGATCAACGGTGACTAGGTCTCCTGTCTCTGGGAGACCGGATTATCATAACTGAGACAGTGATGCTGTGACACTGCACCCACCACTCCGTTCTGTGAATTAAGTATTGGGTGTTTTTTAATTTTCATATAACCTCTTAAAGCAGACTTGGTTGTATATCTCTTTATAAGTTTTGCACATGTATATTCACAAGTTTCGTTATTCCATAGGTTTTGGGTTGCACCTTTGAAATATGACTTTTAGAATGGATTTTATTCTGAGTTTATAAGTTTTGCACATGAATATCCACTTAGGCATTGCTTTGCATATTTTTTTCTGTAATTTTCTATGCAATATACCCCTGTGTCCCCTGTATAAAAAAGGAGTTGCTTGAAAGAAGAACACCTACAGAATGATGAGAGCATGTGCGGGCTCTAACCACTCAGGAGTAATGAAGGATCAAGTCTGTCTCCTGAGGATGACTGTGACCAATCGAACTCTGCTTCATCTCCCAGGAGATGACTCTGAACAAACACGATGGACTTCTTCCAGATACTAGAGAATAAAAAGACAGCCAACCATAACCAAAGGGAGCCTCTGGTGTTTTAATGCTAAGTTCCCAGCGCTGTGACCTTGCTCTGCTATCTCACTTAATTTTGTTAAATAAAATAGTTATTTACTTATTATATAGAGCCAGACTCTTGTCATTTTTAACAGAAGGATGCACATGCTTGGAGGAAAATGGATGAGGAGATTTCCAGGGCTTGGCCAATTAAGCACTTCCCCTTTTCTTAATGTTTTTCTGTGCCTCTTCATCTTTCTCCCCCTTCCCCAGCAGGTGGATTCTAGTGGCGATGCTGAGGACTGCTTGCTTAAGCCAGGAAGATACCATACCAGAGGTGGAACACAGAATGTCTAGTCCCAAAAGAAACTGTGAGAGGCTAAAGGAAACTCCAAACTTTAATTTTAAACAGCTCAGCGCTCCTTGCAGAGACTGCAACTAATTAGACCATGAATTTGTGCCACAGTTACTGTAAGGTAATGACTGGCAACAAAGAATTGCATTAATAGTAATCTTTTATTTTGTGTATAGGCTGTTGAGATTTAATGTCTTTCTATGATTTTAGCTTAGCTTGGACTGTTGAACTAGGAGTAACCAAGATGGAAGAGCGATAGAGAGGCCTTTGTCTTTCTAAATTGTTCAAAATACTTTCCAGAAAGGCTGGGAAGATAATGAGTGATCACAATCAGGAAGTGGCCACCCTCACTTAAAATTTTCCTGCTCTTCTGAGTCATTATTTCATCCATATCTTAACCAGATTAAGGGGAGAGAGATATTTTTTATTTTACAATAGGAAACTTTATTTTGTGCGTGTTTTTTTGAGTGGTTGGGTTTTGGTTGTGGGTTTTTTTTTAATTATTTTTATTATTTTTTTTTTTTCCCCTGAGTTATCTCCTATTCCTCAGCTCTTTGTGGGTTGGCTGGAACTACAAAGCTCATCCATTACAAAATATGAGGTAATCCTAGAGGCAGCAAGAGTTTTTAAAGTAGGTTTGGTGTTTCTTCAAGGTTTCCTTCTGACTTTTTCCAGATTTTCTGAGAAATCAGGAGGGTTCATGGTAATGTCTTCATGATAACTAAGATTATTCATTTGGAATATGAAAAGGTGAACTTTTTTTTATGGAAAGGTGAACTATTAATGAGAATCAGTGTCTGCCAGGTTAAAAATAGTCTTGGATTTGCATAGGATAGTGCTGGAAACATTTCACATACAAACAACAAATTCACTGAGATAGCCAAGAGATAGGCAGCTTTTTTATCTCTATAACAGGGCCATGTCTTCAGTGAAGAGAAAAATTATTTTCTAGTAGACATTTATCCCTCTGTCTGGATGGTTTTAGAATTTGAAAGTCTGTTCTGGGCAATGCAGGGAAATCTGTGACCTCACATTTTTTGACAGACTGCAGTGAGCAAGTGTTTTCTTTTAATTCTTGATTGTCAGACAATTATCTCTCTTATACCAGAATCTGCTACTTATCACCTGAGGTTGTTCTAGAGATTGTCCTTTGTAGAGGAATCGAGTGCCTAGCATTTGACAGGATGAGGAAATGGCCTCATGTTACACCAGATGTGGTTTAGGTTGGATATTAGGAAAAATTTCTTCACTGAAAGGGTTATTAAGCACTGGAACAGTCTGACCAAGGAAGTGGTTGAATCACCATCCCTGGATGTGTTTAAAAGTCATGTAGATGGGTGCTTAGGGACATGGTTTAGCGTTGGAGTTGGTGGTATTAGGTTAATGGTTGGACTGATGATCTTAAAGGTCTTTTCCAATCTAAACTATTCTGTGATTCTTTATCTTAATGAAAAGGGTGAGCAGGAAGCAAAGCAGAACACTTGCCTGTGTCTTACTGGTCATCCTGACACCCCTGTGTATTATGGGAGTGGGCTGTGGAAAAAAAAGTCTCCTTTAGTGGTCTTTAAAAGGCAAGATTTGAGGAGAACATTAAGATCTAGAATGACGCTTCCCACAGGAAGACGGTGTAGAAAGAACATTTTAACACAAATACTCTTTCATGCTGGATAAAAGATCAAAGCTAGTCAGAAAGGCTCTTAACGTTTGGACAACAAGCTGAGGAAACTGGCTTTTCAAGAAGCTTCATCACAGTGAAAGCAAGTGGGGATGCTTGGAAACTGGGCTGGAAAAAGAATGGGGGTGAGAATTTGCCTGTAGTCTGTCTTCCCCTGAACGGTTATGAAAAGGGTGCAGGTGGCTATATATTTTGTAGTAAGGGTTTTCTATTCCTTGCAGTGCATGCCTGCAGTCATTCTGCCTCTATCGGAGAGCTCACTTAATTGTTTTCAATTCACTTGAGTGTTCTTCAAAAATATTTCTTCAGAGAGGAGAAATGTAATTCTGAAAGGATTTATGTCCGATGTGAAACAAATTTCAAGTGCTAGAATAGTGATTAGTGACTAAGCTTAACTGTCTGAATTATTTATTGCTCCTTAGCACTTGGAGTCTGGTGAGGGTATATGGAAGGTGGACCTGCTGTCAGAGTCTTTCATATCCTGCAAGGTGCTCAGCATGGATGCGTTGAATGTTGCCAGCTCCTTATGAAGCTTTAGCTCCTGAGGAAGCCAACAGGCAAAGCGTTTTTTTGGGCCAAATACCTAACTGGCCCAAATTACTCAAAGCTTATATTTCTGGGAACACCATCCACAATTAGTCTTTTCTGATAAGTGGAAAATCAGATGGTTTCTCAGGCATGTCTAGTATTTACTTACATGACTGATATTTTCTGTGCCTTTGGGGTCTGCAGCTAGATAACCATCTCTCTCCTTCCAATTTTTCTATTCCTAAATTCTTATAAAATCAAATGTTAATTAGTAAGGCAAAGGAAGAGACTGATGAAAACACTTGATTCTTCCCACTAGTCCTCTTGGATTTTCTATCCCCTAAAGAAGTGTATTTCTTAAGACCAACTTATGTTAACAGCAAAAGCAAAAGGAAAGCCACCTGTGTGAGAGTTTGAAGGCCAACTGTTCTAAGGCTATTTTTATCTTGGGCAAGAAACTAATGGTAGATTTCATGATGTATCTTTCTACATCTGTTGGATATTGGCTTATGTCACATATAGTATTTCTGTATCTTCCTTATTTCCCTTTAAATTTCTGCATTTTTTATTTTGAGGTTGCTGTGATCCAAAGAAGAAAAGCTACAATGGAGGAAGTTGATCAGATTCGTTGCTGTGATTAGATGATCATACTTCCACATGTGAATTATTTAAATAAATAAATAGCCACATAGTTTAATTCCACTTGATCATTTGGTTACCATTCTCAAATAGTTTTGGTGAATAATCTTCAGGCAATGAGTTGTTTGTGATATATTCATTTCATCTCCTTGCTCTTGCTGTTTTTGTTGTATGATTGCTCACTGAACATTACCAGTAGTTGCCTGAAAATTTGTTTGCGTACTTTTATCTTGTATGTTCATCATGAGCTGCTTCGACAGCTACATGTGGTTCAGAAATGGTTCTTCTTATGCTTAAATGCACATAATCCTTGATGAAGAGTTTGTTCTTTACACTGTGATAGTTTCTGATCAGGATTTGATTTCTGTTCTGTGAAGCCAAGTAAAACAAAATAAGAAAGATGACAGCTGGGTAGAAGAGCAGAACGGCTTGCCCTGAAGCCTTTGCAAAGGCAAGTCTTTTTCAATTAGAGACAAAATGTGATGCCACAGCTCTAGTATAACTGAATAAAAGCAGAGAAATAAAGACCAAAACCTTCAGGCTCTCCCTGTTATATATCTGACCAAGTACAATAGAAGAAAGAAGCTGTAACAAGGTCTTTCTTTCCCCAGGTTTTCTCTTGCCAAACTGTATTTCTTAAAAAATCAGAATTAAAGAAAAAAAAATAAAGCATTTTATTTTAGGACATAAAATCTGTATGTAAGAGAAATTCTGAATTGCACGGTAGCATGCATGTAAACTGAACTCTGTAAAGCCCAAACATGATTAGTTCTGAAACTTTCATCTGCAAGTATACATCATTCAAGTATAAACTTTGGATTCATGCTTCTAGGTGATGGTGTCTTTTCTTGAATTTTGGTTTAGATCAGATGTATTTTCTGCCTCAATTAAGATGATTGTGTTTTGAATACCTCAAGAGAATGTTACATCAATAGGTGCATTAACAGTACAAATTTTTGAATATGAATATCATAGAAGTTACTAAGAGTTTGACAGATACCTATCTATAAAGGGGGTTTCTTGTGGACCAATACAGATCTGGTTTTGCTCTTTATTTTTGTGTAACCATTATGCAGTGGGATGCAACTCAGCCTGCAGATGTGATGTGTTGTTTTATGACTCCAAGTGGCCACATCTTGGTTCTCCTCAGAAGGTGACCCCCATCCTACAAAGTGCCATTGCTCCCTGGAGGAGCTGAGCCCATGCCCAGTGAAAGCCAGCTCTAGAATCCAGAGTTTGTTTGTGGGTTTTAGTTTGTTTATTTTTTAACATTTTTTTTGGGGGGGGTTGTGTTGGTTGGTTTGGGTTGCTTGGTTTTTATTTGTTTTGTTTTGTTTGTTGCTTGTGGGTTTCTTTTTTCATTGGTTTGTGGGGTTTGGCTTTGTTTCTTTACATAATTAAGGGGCTTTTTACCCTAGTGCTGAAATAATACTATTTTACTGATTTCAGTAAAATTCTGTTACACATTGAAATACCACAGTTTGCTTCAAGAATAGTATTATAACTTTCTTCAGTCTCAAAGGTGAAAATGAATTAAGCAGGACTTGTATAGCCTGTATGAACTGCTGAAAATTTACTCCTGTTTAATATTAATTTACTATTTATAAAGTGATAACAAGATTCTTGTGGCTTTTGTTACATCTGCTTTTAATCTGAGTCATTTTACTCAGTTTGCTTCGTGACAATATATGTCAACACCAGGTAAATAGGACATCTAATATGACCTAGCCTGTTGAGACTAGTTAACAAGCTAGACTGGGAGGAAATAATATGCAAACTCGTTTCTCCTCTTTTACCAGAAGAGATCAGTTCCCAAAGTGACATAGATATTGTTGGTGTAGGTGATACCTTTAAGTACCTCAGACCCCTAGGCAACACGTATACCCTTGGGAGTATTTGCTGCTGAGGGGAACCACTTGAGCTGCAGTTCTTTGACTTTCTTTGCATTTAATTTCTTTCTGCTCAAAGCTCATGATTTCCATCAAGAATCCCTTATTTTTACCAGCTTGCAGCCAGGAGCACTGAGGTGGCTTTTACACACACACACAGACGCGCACGCCCTGCACCCCCCTCTGGCCTTTTCATTTTCCTTCTCCTTGTCTGTTCCTCCCCCTTTCTTTCACTTGACACCTGCTTCTACCTTCAGAGGATGAGATAAGTGTAGAGCTCTGTCCCTGTAGAATACAAGAAGCAGAATATGGCTGCACAAAGAGGGCCAGAATAAGAATTAAAGGTCTCCCAGGCAAGCAGGTGTGGGAGAGCTCTTTTGCTGCAGGTTGCTTTCTGGAGGGCTATCAGTGGGTTTTTCACTGTAGTCAGTGTAGTTGGAAGCAAGTTTCTCTCCTGGGTTTTTGGGGTTTTTTTGAGTCATCATGCTGCAGCAAATTTTGCGTGATATGTATATTGACCCTGAGCTCCTGGCAGAGCTGAATGAAGAGCAAAAGCAGATCTTGTTCTACAAAATGAGAGAAGAGCAGCTGAGGCGCTGGCAGGAGAGGGAAGATAAGGCACGCATAGAGGAGGCCGTGCTGAGGAGGACAGCGAGGCGCAAACAGAGTGAGTTTTGTGCCCTTCTGTGCTATAGAGGTGGGGCAATGGTGGGCATGCAACTGACTGTGGTGCAGCATGCATCTGGAGGAAATTGCAAGAAAGGCTGCCTGCTACCCCCACAGGCAAAAAGACAGTCTGGTAGCAGCAAAACCATCATCTTTCTGTTCCTTGTCTCTCAAGGCTGGTTCTTTCTTCAGGGAAGTAATTTAGTGTGGGAATAAGGGGAATAATTTTGAAGTTCCTTTTTCAGTCAAGAGTCACTGCTCCTGTTGTCTCAGTCATAACAGATGTACCATGACTAAGTTTCCCCTCCACTCCTAAGGCTTTTTTCTCCACCTACCATCTTTACTCCTGCCTCTTAGGCAAAAGGCAGCCTATGCTGTTGAGGTTTCTTGACTTGGCATTAAACACTTCCAAGTAGAAGATAGATTAATTAATTTGATCTTCATAGATTTAAAGATCTGCCTTGCAAACTTGAATAATTAAACTTTGCAATCATTTCAGGTAACTGATTTTGAGAAAGCACTCAAATAGCTATGTGATTCTGCAGTCAGTGTTTAAAGTGTTGCTCATCTTAACACATCCATGGTAGGAAGCTTTGCTTGGAGCGCCTCAATACAGATAATTATTGAATTCAATTGTCAGACTTCTTAAAATGTTTAGAGTCTCTGAATTTTACAAAGCTCCCATGAGATAGTTAACAATTCAAAAACTATTATTCAAGGAACAGGTTTCAGAGCAAAACTAGTTTCCAAGACTTACTCGAAGCAAAGGCCATTCTGAAGTGACTGTTGGGTAAAGGGGAAACGTTCAGAATACCCTGATTGCTTTTAATAGGAGTTTAAAATATCCCCTCACAGATGGCAAGGTGAATGTTGGAAAATCTCATTCTATTTACTTCCTGTAACTCCCTATTTTCTTCATGTTAGTGTTCTTACTGTGAATGTCAGTCTCCTAAGAGGAATGGCATCAAAAGAGCTTGTCTCATAGAACACAAAAAGCTTATTCATTTTGATTGATTTGTAGCTGAGAAAAAATTTAAAATGCAGTTGAGCTCTACATACATACACAACAGTAATACATACACAACGTTATATCATTGAGATAATCTGTACTATGCTCATTCCTTGAGGAAGACAGGTGCAGAAAAATCTTAACTGCAAAAATGTTTGTGATGATTTGTCACAGTGTTGGCATGTACAATTTATATATAGAAATGTACATTAAACCTGTTCAGCATCCTGCTACAGGAAACCATTTTCTGGGTAATTAATTTTCTGATTTATAAAGAATAAGAGAAATGAGAGTAGCAGTCACCTATAGACTATTTGCTCTGACAAAAGTGTTCACAAATACACATGGAGTTAAATTTCACAATAGCCCTTTTCCATTTTTCCTTTTTAAGTAGCCAGTTTAAGGTATTGCTTAGGTTTGACTTTTGCCTGCTGTTAGAAACTTTCTGCTTCCTTCAGAACTATACTAAAGAATTGTTCTTACTGATTTATTTATATTTTACAGAACTCTATTGGAATTAGGTTGGCAAGACAGGAATTTGGTTCCACTAAAAATGTATTTTTGACTTGCATGAGCAAGAGTGCTTGCATGGGCCAGAGTTACAAAAGCTAACTTCTATCTTCTAGGCATGCTGGTCATTATGTATATAGATACCTTCTACTGTACAGTTCCCTAATATGATAGTAAATGTTTTCATAGTGGAGCTATTTTCTTGTTAAGGAAAAAAAAAGATTAAGAAAGTCAACCAGAAATTATGTGTAAGATAGGAATATATAGGCAATATTTTTGCCTGTATGACTCAAAGGGTCAGAGTAGATGACTGTAATAATACTTTCTTATATTAAAATATGTGGGGTTTTTTTCCTAAAACATATTTGATGTCAACATTTTTTGGACATTGAATGTGCTTAATTTTCATCTTCCTTTGATACATAGGTGCATTTCCAAATGTTCTCCTCCTGCTACACAGTGTAGAATATGGAGTGGTTTTATTCCTATTTAAAATTAGTGGCTACCAGAAAATTTAGAGCTGCCGTAATTACATGTTCTTTATAGCTTGAAAACTGGGGGCTTTGAGCAGTTTTGTCTTTCACTGCCTACTGTGTGACTCAGGTTTTACTGAAGTTGAAGCCAAGTGTTACTCTGACTTTATAGAGATCTTTATAGCCTGAAATATAGTAGAAAACAGGTGACTTTAATATTTCTAATATTGTGCTGAGTTTCTGAAGTTTTCTGGTTGACCAGAAAATGTGTATGATGTTTGTTTATATGACATAACATTTGTATAATATTCTTTTTTACCAATTTAACTGGAATTATCATTATAGGACTACTTTTCAAATACTTTTGTTTTCCTCAAAGCTACATATGAAAAACTTGGCCCACCTCTGAAATGGGATAGAATGGGATAGAACAAAAGGTATTAATGAGAATGGGTACTTCTCTAATTAAGAACACTGCAAAAGTGCTTGGGCTTGATGTGGAGTCCTACCCCACCTAGCATGTTTCTCCATTGATTCATGAGCTTACCCACAATGATACATGTGAACCTGGCAGCATAGCAAAAGAGGTGGATTTTTCAAAACAGAGCAGT
This sequence comes from Merops nubicus, assembly GCF_000691845.1. Lineage (NCBI taxonomy): Eukaryota > Metazoa > Chordata > Aves > Coraciiformes > Meropidae > Merops > Merops nubicus. Next base: position 92,274 of record NW_008629216.1, read on the forward strand.
GATTGTGAATCCAATTTGGATTTTCTACAAAGGGTTCCTGTGCAAAATTGAGATGTGTTGTCTTACAGAAACCTCAAGTGCAGAACTGGGGGTAAAAAAAGTGGCATATGCAAGTCAGATCGGCCTTGTGCTGGAGTTAAAATCATCATCGTGTTTATGGAATATTTATCAGTGTGATTATTTTTTTAATTGTTTGTAAATTAACTAACAAGGTCCCAAAATCTACAGTGATTTTTATAGAAGCACCACTGAACATGTATTGTCCATAAATGGCCTATTCAGTACTATGAAATTTGCTACTTAGAAGAGTCCAAGCACGAACCATGAAATAAGGTGCAAGTTGTTGAGTGTTTAGCAAACCAAATAGTGTAACAGTCTATATATAGTTAATGTTATTCTTCATTCCTAAATAAAATACTATTAGTCGCCTTCAGTAAGTGCTAAAGTGCCTGCTTTTCAGTTTGGATTATTTGGCTTCATGTATCTTGAGGAAAGGGTAAGGAAGAAATTTGTATCAGAATGAGTCCTTCACTTTTTAAAAACATGGACCAGTGTCTAAAAGGGATATAATATATAAACGCCTTCAGAATGAAATGTTTCTTTTAGGAGGTATTGAATAAACTGTTCCTATGATTCTTCTGTTTGTACCTAGCCTATGTTTGTATCTTTCTTAAAAAAAATTAGTAGAATTTGAGTATCATTTGGATCCTTCCAAAACTGCAGTGTTTAGTGAACTTACTCAAGGTAAAGTATTTTATAGTTTTAATCAAGACTGTTGACTTGTACTGAAATATCTTCACAAGTGAGTTGATTACATGGAGATGTCTGAATTTCTGCTTTCTTTTTGTGCTGAAATCACCAAGGGAAGTCGCCATAAAATTTAAAGATCCCTTTGGGATTTACTGAGAGCTGACTGACAGGCAGTTTTTCAATTTGTAAAGAAACATGTATTTGATTAGGCAGGAGCCCTTTAACCAGTATAGCTGAATTGGGAGTAAGTGAAGGACACTGGTAATTTGGATTTTGACTCTGATGCAGGATCCAGGGCTGTCAGCATACCCAAAATGAGATCTCAAAAACTATTGAGCATTAGGCAGCTGAAGGACAAGCCATGTGGGACGGAAGAGAGTGCTGGTCTGCTGCTAACTCTGACATTTATTCATTGTGAGTTGCAGCTCATGATGTTCAGGCAGGAGCTATTTGTAAACACTCTTATTTACCTGTCCTTAACAAGAGTAGCTGGGGAAAAAAAATTAGGTAAGATTATCACAGCATGGCTAGAAAATAATTTCTTTATCTAAAAGGTGTTTGTGTTAGAAAATGCTGAGACAGAAGAAGAGTGAAGAGG
>NW_008629217.1:0-305 GCF_000691845.1 Merops nubicus
AATTGCATGCCACAAAGTTTTCAACAGTAAAACCAAAGCTGCATTGTTGACTTCCTTCCAAAGTGAAGAATCTAGGCGTTGGGTCATATCCGCTACATAAGCAGAATCAGTAACTAAATTAAGAGCTACCTGAGAAAACCACTGGAAAGCCATGGCAACAGCCCTCAATTCAACCAGCTGGGCAGAGCCTGACTCATGGCCTTCCAGCAGCATTGTTAACTACAGGCACAGTAAAGGCAAATTTTGGCTTATCATTGGGATGGAAAAGAATTGTGAAAAAACAATCTTTCTTATCAATGATCAAC
>NW_008629218.1:0-12369 GCF_000691845.1 Merops nubicus
TAATTTAATATTTTTTTGTTTGTTTTTTATATTTTATATTTTTATTCCAACAGTTATGTTCCAGAACTCTCCAGTCAAGTCCTTCAATATTGCACTTTTGGGAGAGAAAGACCTGCAGCTTTTTACCAGCTAATACTTCTCTGGAGCATCCCATTCAGTGTATTTGTGTTGATTTCAGCTATGGGACTTCTGAAGAAAACTATGGACCTGTTAGGTAAATGAGGTCATCTTCAGTACTTCTTTTCTGATTTACATTGATGTAGACAGTATCACAAATAAGGTAGTGAACTTCCTGTTAAAGCCTTTTTCTTTTATGGCTTTGGTTATTTTAAAATTAAGCTTATTTGTGGTACTTCTTTCCAGATATTCATTGCCTTTTTCTAGACTCCTCTGTTTCACAGGCATTCTCAAGTTCAAGCATTCCATATAGGAAACCTTGTTAAGGTGATGACACATAGTTAAAGCCAACATTCCTGAATTAAAGTTCTATGTATTTGTTTTCTAGCAAAATAAGATATGATAAACAGAACATAGAGCAAGGAACTTAGGATTAAAAAGAAAAAAATCCATCTCTCCAAAGACAAACCTAATAACTGGCTCCAAAAGCTCTCATAAATTATTAGCTTTGAAATCACTCAAAGTGTCTGAAACATTGTATGTGTCACTGATGTACTTGAAGTTCACCTAAGAAACTGTACCATCAAAATGTGCCAACAAAAAATGCCAGCAGCTATACCACCTTGCAATCAATCACATATCTGGTTCAGTTATAAAGTGGTGGAGAACGTAATTTCATCTGCTTCTGCTGCATACATTTAAATGTTCATATTCTTACTGAGGAAGGAAGAAGACTATAAACATTTGTCAGTTCTGTTTCTCTCCATCTGACTGATGGTATTTTTTCCCATAAAGCTTATGTTTCCTTGTAAATTAATAGAATGTGTATATAAATACATTTTATATTTTCATTGGAATGGATGTGTTATGAGGAGTTAGTGTGTTTCATGAAAGCTACATCATCTATATAGTTAACAAAGAAACAGAAAATAGTCAAATTCTGTTCAGGAAGAATTGCACAGTTGACTACAAGGAAACCTAGAAATTTGGTTCAGTGCTGAAAATGAACAAATACAATTGGCCGTGTAGTAGAAATAAAGGTGAATGGGTCAAGTCAAAGCTGCTGCTACACTCAAAGGAAGGGTTCCATACTATTCCAATAAGCAACTGTTTGATCTAAATGTTACATGTTGTCATCAAGTGTGTGAAAAGAAAAAACTATTTTGTATTTGGAATTTGACATTGTATCAACCATTAGGAAGTTAATGCATCCAAAATAATGTCAGGAATACAAAAATAATGAATTGTGAAGGAAATAGATCCACCCCATATAACAGCAAGTAAAATTCTGTGCTTAGTTTAAAACAGAACAGCTACTAGCAACCTATGCATTAGATTTCTTTCTTTTTTTCCCTATTGACTTTCACCCTCCTCCTATTTCTCCCCATGAATACAGAGTACCAAAGTGCTTCCTGTTCTGAGCTACAGGACACATGCTGGGTGCTGCTCTTGAAGTTTGCTCAGCAAGGGCTAGAAGTAGGCAGCACAGTGAGTTAATGGAAGAATAATTTAAAGTCAGCTTGGGTGGCTGAAAAAAAAGGACCCACACATAGTGGTAATAAGGTTTGCCTTTTTTGTTTCTGTTAGTAGCTGTTGATAATTTCAGATATTTCCTTTCAAAATCTATTTCAAATCATGTCTGGAATAGTAAAGTATGTTTAGCTCTTAGCTGCCACTTTTTGATTATTTCTGTTAACCTTACTCCATGCATATTGATGATAACTATACAAAGAATAATTAAGTGCAGTTGAGAACAGTAATTTGGAATATGTACATTTATTATCGTAGAGATTTCCATAAATCATTGGAGGTTTTGTTCCACAATAGAGAATACTGTATTCATCACAGTTCCTGAATAAATCCAAGGACTAATGATATTTCTTTCGTTCAGATAGACTTTCACCATTAGCCTTTTATAAACCAAGCATACCTTATCCAAATGCACAAATGTTCTGATGCAATAGTAACGACAGCATGCTTGACACTTCTGCAGTCAGGAACTCCACAGATACTGTTGATTTAGCATATCTTTTGCTGCATATAAACAGCTAGTTTTACATTTCATACAGCCACTGAATAGCTCCAGCACAAACTCCCTTTCTTTAGTTGTCTGTCCTTTGCTGTGGCTCTTCTACTAGACAAACCTGCCTTTTTATTCTTCCTTAGTTTTGCTACTAAAAGAACTAAGTAAATTTGTAGTGCAAGTAGAATAGAATAGAAATTCAACTCTCTTGCATGAGGATAGAGATATGTGGCTTAAGAAGAAGACACCAAATGCAGAGATCTGGACAGGAAAGAGTACCTAAGAATCTGCTGATAACATTCAGTACACTCTTGCCTAGACGCATACATGTTTAAGATTTTTAAAACATTCCACAGTGTACAAAAAGCCTTATGTTTTACCATGCTGAGTTGGGAGAAGTCAGCAATTACCAGGAAGAATTTGATGACTGAATGGTCTCAGAATTTTGTTGGTCTTGGACAAAAGAAACACAAAAGTGCAGTCAGAAACTCAAATTGTGAGGAAAAATAAAGGGGAAATTTCAGCTCTCATCTCTGAGTAGCAAAAAACTAGATAAGCAAAGAGCTATAAAGCAAGATTTCTTTAGAAATGGCTTTCCCAGTAAGTTCAAAACAACTTCAACAAGTCTCACAGAAGAGTACATAATGTATCTTCTTAGTCAGAAACAGAGAATGAAATTATCAAAGTGCTACTGAGCAGGCACAAGAGCAGTTAAGTCTTTCACACACTACTGCAACAAGGCATGTCCTTGCTTACATGAGAGGAACTACGTTTAAGACTGAGGGGACACTGCACCTACTGACTTTTTGTTTCTGCGCTGAAGTTTCAACAATGCTTCTGATTGGCACTGACTTTTGCTGTCCTATTGTAGAATCATAGAATCATTTAGGTTGGAAGGGACCTCCAAGATCATCAAGTCCACCCACCGAGCCACCAGGGCTCCAAAGTCCTCTGCCAAAACAGATCAGAATCTGTCAGGGTTGGAAGGGACCACAAGGCTCACCCAGTTCCAACCCCTCTGCCATGAGCAGGGACACCTCCCACTAGATCAGGCTGCCCAGAGCCTCCTCCAGCCTGGCCTTAAAGACCCCCAGGGATGGGGCCTCACCCACCTCCCTGGGCAACCCATTCCAGGGTCTCACCACTCTCATGGGGAAGAACTTCTTCCTCACATCCAGCCTGAATCTGCCCACTTCCAGCTTTGCCCCATTCCCTCTAGTTCTGTTGTTACTTGAGATCCTAAAAAGTCCCTCCCCAGCTTTCTTGTAGGCCCCCCTAAGATCCTGGAAGGCCACAATAAGGTCACCTCGGAGCCTTCTCTTCTCCCGACTGAACAGCCCCAACTCTCTCAGTCTGTCCTCACAGCAGAGCTGCTCCAGCCCTCGGATCATTCTCGTGGCCCTTCTCTGGACACGCTCCAGCAGGTCCACATCCCTCTTGTAATGGGGGCTCCAGAACTGGATGCAGTACTCCAGGTGGGTTCTCACCAGAGCAGAGTAGAGGGGGAGAGTATGTCTCCCTCTCCTAAGGAATATTGTTTGTGACCGATTTCAATAGCCAACTGATGTGTATCATCTTAGTGAACGCTGTCACATGACCAAGATCTTTCTGGCTCTCTTGAAAACAGTTCCATGATCCTGTAATGACAATATTAACACCTTTTCCAAATACAACCTGAGAGAGGGAATACATGGCTTCTCAACACTAGATGTAACGTGGTGGAAGTGTGATTTCAGAACAACCTGCTCAAAACTAGAAAATTTTGCAAGCATATGAAATAGAAAAGAGTAATTCTAAAGTTACTCAGTTCCTTGTAGCACTCAGAGAAGACGAGACAAGGTTGAACTTTTTGAAGATTTACAGTGGAGGTGATTATTATTTTATAGAGTTGGCTATTCAACCTGTAAAAATGTGAGGATCAAATATAACATTGATCTGAACCTCTCTTGAAATACATGTAAAAAAACCAAACCAAACCAAACCAAAAAACAACCCAGAACAAACAACTTCCTCATTTGATTACCCCAGCTCTGTTTTCTGAAGTTAACAGCTCTATTGTGTATAACATCTCAGGGATTCTCTGGCTGACCACCAATCCCAATAGCAAGGATATAATAATTAATGGGCAACACATAAACCAGCTCCCTCCCTCTGGTCTTAAATCATATGCCAAGGATCCAAGGTGGCCTACCACTGGAAGAATAAAAATTTTATAAATTCACTCACAATGCTGGATGCAGCAGAGGCAGGAATGAATTGACTGAGGACCCAGGCAACCAGTCCAACTCATGATGCTGTTAGTCCTTCCTCTCCTCCTGGCTGTATTGACCTCCTGCCCTGTCTGGGGGCTGTCTGCAACAGGCACTTGAGGAGCCTTTTCAGTAACCTACATAATAAGTTCACTACATAAGAAAGCTTCCCCCAACACCATTGTTGGGGGAACCAGTTTTCATGCTGTTAACTTGGAGGCAGGACATTTGATGTCAATGCTGAAGACTGGGGCACCTGGTGGTGATCTCCTAACTGGTTCCCACCCAAGGCTGGCCAGACCCCAGGTGAAAAAGAAACAGGAGGGCCTTTCCTGCCTGGTTGTGGACATCATCCATATGCCAACCCTCACCCCAGGGCTGGGGGTTTAAACCTCAACCCTTCAGATGTTGAAGGGGATCTACTTTGCTCTAAATAGCTGGGTTTTAGTTAAACACATTATATCTTTTAACTTGAAATTCATGCAGTTATTGCCCTAGGGTATTTTAGTCTTTTAACTTGAAATTCCTGACATGCAGTTATTGCCCTAGGGTATTTTAAACTCTAGTCCTTGCAGTCATGGTCCTTATGCTCTACCCTATATTATGGAAAGCATCCAATAGGGTTTTATGTAATTTAATGTATGCTAATTTATTTTCGGTTTCATACATAGAAAAGAGATTCTAAGAAATCTTAATAGGAAGGTGGTAATCCAGATTGGAATAGGCTAAATCTTATCCAAATATCTATCCACACATGTGGAAGAGATGATGGCTTTTAAACTAGAATGACAGGCAAAGACATCAAAAGAGATAGTGATGTAGGAATGCTCAGAATACTGGATAAACAGGTAATGAGTTCTCTCCAAATTTAAGAGTAAAATATTTTCCAGTAATTTATTTGCCCTTCTATTTAGTGTTCAAGTTCTCCAGGAAGGTCTTATAGCTGAATTCTTCCAAAGAATATTTAATTTCCAGACAAACTTTTCCTGTTTGCATCAACAGACACCAAAGATCAATTTCCCTTTCATGTTATGAGAAGCTATGCTTACACTGAAATGCTTTTCTTTATTCTATTATAAAGAGCATAAAAAGAAGTTAAAAAGTTCAGTGCCATCTCAAAATGTATTAAGTGTTGTTTAATTTATCAAACTACCAGGTTTTTAAACGGGCTTTTAATAGCTCATAAATATTGCTTGCTTGGCTTTGTATGCAACTGAAGGAGAAGATTACACAGAGCACACAAGAGCACAGGACTGTTAGTACAACTTTAAGCAAAAGCCTAAAATCCTCTCCTTCATTGTGACAGCTTGCTGATGAGAGATTACTTCCCAAGATCATTACTGGAAATAAGTTACCTAGTAAAGATTAATCTATTGATGCTCACATAGTACAAGACTTCAATTATTCATCTGTCTTATTTATTATCTAGTATGTGTAGGGTCATTTAGTCATTTTGCTGTCCTTCCTAAAAGAAGTGTGTTTCTCTGGGCACACAGAAAGACATAATAGTTTAATACACTTCAGCTCTACATTTAGGATGCAGCATTTAAAAAAAAAAAGAATTTCCTATTCACTGTACAAATTAAGGAAACAATTGAGTACAATGTTTTCTACAACTTGAGGTTTGTGAACTGCTAAAAAGACCAATGCTTAGTGTACTACAAAGACTAGATGAGTGCAGTTCTTTCAATTACAGTACTGTAAACTCTTCAAAGTTTGCTCTTCAATTCTTTATGCTGTTTGTGAAATTTTTATAGCTGTTGGGTCTCTCACTGGATTAGTTTGTCATCAGGAAATGAGGAAAGTCAAGGTCCATACAGAACAGTTGTATGAACAGAATTTACTCATTTTACTGCTTTAACTCCAATGTAGCACAAATGTAATTTTGCCCTTGGATCTGCCCCAAGAAGAAGATTAATATCATACAAACTCACTTTTCTTATCCTTATCCTTATCCTTATCCTTATCCTTATCCTTATCCTACTAAACTAGTATTAGACCAAAAATAACAGCAAAATACAATTTTTAGGGAAATTTGACTGTGACTCTACCCTGTCTCGTAACACAGGTTCTTAGCCTGCACCTCTAACTTTGGTAGGAGCACCTTTTAGCAGTCAAATAATAGTCTGGTCTTTAAGGTTTTAAGTCACAGCAAGGATGATATAGATAAAATATTTTCCCCACCAGTCTGCAATGAAATGATAAAGTTTAGAGTAAAAAGTCCTATACTCTTGGCATGTCTGTTGGTCTTAAATGATCATACAGTGTCCTGGTTTAGAGTAGAACAGAACTAATTCTGTTCAGTGATTTTACTTTTCAGCTAAAGCTCTTTGAACTAACTGCACTGTCTGAAGTTAGCAGCATATTTATATATACTAAATCCTGTGTACCACACGGAGGAGGGCAGAAAGTAAAGGCCACACCTGCAGGGAGGAGAGAACATGAGACCCTAAACTGACCAATGGGGTATTCTACCCCATATCCATCATATTCAGTATAAAGCTGAAGGATCACGAGTGTCAAGCCCCTCCCTCTCTTTTGCTGTTCTTTCAATGGCTGGCATCCAAGGAAGTCTTCATCCATTCCCTTTGATCCCAGTCCATGTGTCCCTGTATCCAGTTCCAGGATCCAGCTCCTGTACCCAGTTGCTGCCAGCTGCTGAGTCCAGCCTGGGACTTTTTTCCAGGGCCTTTTTTTCCAGCATCAAGGGTGATAGTGACCTATTGCCACTGGGGAGAGTTGGATTCGATTCTGTTTTTTTATATATTTGTATATATTCCATTTTATTATTATTATTTTTATTAAAGCTGTTTTGCTTTTCTAATCGATAAGTCTCTCTCCCTTATTCCCATTCTTTTCCCTTTTTTGGGGTAGAGAGGTTAACAGAGAGCATCTGTTAGAAAGTAAAGCCCACACCTGCAGGGAGGAGAGGACATGAGACCCTAAACTGACCAATGGGGTATTCTACCCCATATCCATCATATTCAGTATAAAGCTGAAGGATCACGAGTGTCAAGCCCCTCCCTCTCTTTTGCTGTTCTTTCAATGGCTGGCATCCAAGGAAGTCTTCATCCATTCCCTTTGATCCCAGTCCATGTGTCCCTGTATCCAGTTCCAGGATCCAGCTCCTGTACCCAGTTGCTGCCTGCTGCTGAGTCCAGCCTGGGACTTTTTTCCAGGGGCTTTTTTTCCAGCATCAAGGGTGATAGTGACCTATTGCCACTGGGGACAGTTGGATTCGATTCTGTTTTTTTATGTATTTGTATATATTCCATTTTATTATTATTATTTTTATTAAAGCTGTTTTGCTTTTCTAATCGATAAGTCTCTCTCCCTTATTCCCATTCTTTTCCCTTTTTTGGGGTAGAGAGGTTAACAGAGAGCATCTGTTACAGGACTGTGGGCAGCCCTGACCCTAAACCATGACATACAGTTTGATACCATCAGCACTGTGAGTTATAATATACATTTATAAAAAAAAAAAAAAGGAAGGCTGGGAATTTTTTCACTATATCAGTACCAATAAATTTCACATCCACATCTGCTAAAATTAGAGGAGTGGAAAAAGCATGCTGCTTCTAGAAAATGAATGTTTCAATTTAACAAGCACTAGAATGTGGCCCTTTCTAGGGACAGACATGCAATTATCATTTTTTGTATTCACCTCAGTTAGATGGATCTAGGCGGCACCTTCACTTCTTCCAACCTTCTTTCCTTTTTTTTTCTTTTCCTTTATTTATTTTTTTTTCCCCCCAGTCTGTACTCCCTTTCCTGTATTCTTTCTGAATATCACATGGTTTGCATACTTCTGAGCTGCACAGTTTACCTCCAGGATTGAACAGTAGCTCAAAAAACGCCTACTGCTTCTGGATTTGGTTTTCTTTTTTAGTTCTATATCAAGCCATTCCACCTCTGCTAAAGGATGTACTAGCTGCCCTTTTTACCAAGACTGTTTTTTTTCCTCCTTGTTTGAGGTTAAAAAGCATGGTTTGATCAGAGGACAGCAGTTATGCATGAAAGACTGCTCTATGTGAAGTTAGGATATTTCTCATATCTTGCATTCCTAACCTCTTGATTGGCTGGTTGTGTGTTTTGATTTATTATTTAGAATTGTTTCCCTACTGTATATGAAATTTGAAGTTTTCAAAAATAAAAATTCAATTTAATGTTATTTCAGGGGTAAAAACGGTACACATGTAAAAATTCTGTGTACGTGTTCATCTGGAAAGATGAATTCAAGTACTTATTCCAAGGTACTATTTTTCAGTGTGTCAAAAAAAAAAAAATTAATGAACTATATTAAGGTCAGAGTTGTTACCTGGTTTAGCCATTAGTGTTTAAATAAGCAAGTGAATAATTTATGTGAAATTATTCCAAATTCAGATGGAGAATTTTAAAACCCTTTTTCACTTATACACATTTCAAACAACGTCACATAAAATCTTACAAAGACGTGACAATAATAGGCTGACCAAAAAATGTCACAATTTGAGATTGTAGGTCCACAATCAAACTTCTTTACGTACATATTGTAGCTGATTCAACCTTGGTCAGCAAAGGCTGATGAATACACTCTGGTTTACCAATTTTACAGTTTTATGCAGAGTATGATAGTAGCAGTAATCCACTCAGACATGCATATAGCTAAATTCAGACACACATTTTCTCCTATCTCTTAATATTTTTAAATAAGAAAAACATATCATTGTAGTCTATGAATTTTGCTTTCAAGTCTTCTCAAAGGCTTCATATGTTTCTGATTTTCTAAGTAATTTGAATATTAGCAGGAGCGATCTGAACAGTAACCTTTATTCTGATATCACTTGCAGTGCTTTACTGTTCAACTCCAATGGGTCTAAATTTCACTCTTAAAGTCTCCTTATTTCACTTAGGCCAAGTTAATTTTGTTTGTACACAATTTGTAAACAAAGTCCCTTTACATGGAAAGAACAGGAGAGAGCTGTAGTGTAAATAAGAATTAGAATTCTGTAGGGATTACTCCTAATGGTGCTTATTTTATACAGATATAAGAGTAATATCAGACCAGTATCAGGTGACTCAGTATCAGACACTTCAGATTAGTGACAGAAGCTTGCATTAGAAATAAAATTGTGGAACCATTTTCATTAAGAAAAAAAGAAAAGAAAACAACAACAAAACCAAACAGGAAGAGTGACACAGAAAGAAGATACAAATTTTTTAAAAAGCAGGCAATGAATTTTAACAGAGCAGCTGGCCTTTCTTGACATGAATGTTGGAGATCCATGTTCGAACAGTTTAAGAGGCAGCCTTGCAACTTTGATAACAATGGGGGTCTGCCAAACTGAGTCACGGGAATTACCCATACACAATCAGCTACTTTTCAACTCTGCTACAAGTCATGGGCATACATGTTTAAACACTTTGCTTCCTCCTCTCTTCTCTCCCCTAAACCAATCTTTAATTAACGGTTCCAATCTTTTATATTTGATGTGCTACATAGAAATAGGCTTTAATAAAATATCCTGCACTAAATCTACTTTAGGAATATACTTCCTAACATATAAATGAAAGCTTTGTGAGCCTTTGGGAATACACGCACCTCTGAAAGCCAAAATGAACCTTCTGATAAACCTTCAAGGTCTGCCAGGTCTGCAGGGCTCCCAGTCTGAACAGATGGATTGGTTGGTACAATTTAAGAGCCGTGCGGTTTTGTGTTTGGTTTTTTGTTTTTTTTTTCCCTTTTAAACAGCATACCCCCTACCTTGTAAACAAGCCTCCAAGCACAGAAAACAAAAAAAAAATATATTTAATGGCCCCCTGTTCTGTTTCATTATTTACACCCCTCCCATGTACTTCCCCAGCTGAGTAATGCTCTTTGATGATTATATCTCCAAAGAACATTGCTGTGATCACGTAATATGCTGTGGAACCATAGATAATCAATCAAAAGGAGAGAAACAGAAAGCAACTTTCTGACTTTTTAAAAACTGTTTTAGTTCTTATGAAAATGCCAAATTGACAGCTTTGAGATTGAAATAATCTTTTCAAAAGATGAATAGCAACAGTGAAAATTATATGATATTAAACCAATGTGTTGTCCCCCTGAAGGGACTATTTTTATAACCTGAAGATGGCTGTCTCTGTAGTCCAGTTATTTAGGTCATTATATGTTTCTTGATTTCTAGCATAGGGGCACCTTTGGTACTGATTTAGTGATATCGACATTAGCAAACTGGGAGTTCTGGGAATATAGACATCAACAACTCTATTCATATATTGTAAGTCAGCTTCTTTTTGTCACCCTGAAGCTGGTGAGATCAAAGCTTGTGGCCTACTGTCCCCAGAAGGTAAAAATATTTTTACCATAAAAATATAATTTTGTAAAAAAAAAAATAGGTTGGGTGTTTGTTATATAGTTTAGCTTTGAAAATTGAAGTACATTAAGAACTTGTACTATTACTATCAAAACTGATACAATGAAGTGAAAATGCATACCTTGTAGACTTATTGGATGAAACATAATGTATGAATCATAATGATATAACAATCTAAGTGTGAGAACAAAAATCAAATCAAAAGAAATTTTCAGTGATGTTCATACTTGAGTAGAATAACTTAGTCATTTAATGATCATACTTTTGAATATTTGTACTGTTATCAATGCCCAGCTTATATTATTTTCTTTTCTTTCTGTCCTCCATCCCTGTAATTTATTTTGGCCTTCATCTTGTCATGAAGACCTAGGGCTGAATAGCCACAGCTGTAGCTGTCACATAATCCAAATTCAAAGTGGTATATTAATAAAGATGAGCTTCTTCCAAAGTTTGACGTGGTTTTAATTTTTTGTCAGTTATTAACAGGTGCGTTAGCATAAATTGGTAGTTTGAATAAATGCCACGCTTTTACAATTCTGATAAAGACAGAAAATGTTTTGGAGGAGGAGTTCAGTATTCTTCTTTTCAGAAACTAAAGAATATTAGTACTAAATATATTAATTGAATTCAGCCTCCTGGAACCTCATGGTCAGATGTAGCTTTGGGCCAGTGTTACTTGTCAAGCTGGCTGCTCTTTGAAGCCAAAGGTCACTAAGACCTTAGACCTGTCAAGGTATTTTAGGGAATTCATGCTCATACAGAGGACCACCATGAAGAAAGAGTTTGAAAGGACCTAGAATTCACAGAATCATCCCACATGCCTCTTTTATCTTTTAAGAGGGATACTGTAGATATATGTTGTTCTATGACTACTCAGTGATAACTGCACATTTGAACATAAGAAGCTAAATGAATACAGTGTCACAGTTTGATAATGTTTGCAGGCTAGAAATGTCCTCATTGCTATTACTGCAGATTACAGGGGCCATACTGATGTAACGTCACAATTAATGCTAAAGTTAAAAAGCAATCACCTCACCTCCCCCTCATTTCTTTGATACATCAAAGTGTAAACAATATTCTGCAGGGAAGAGAACTGTCATAGCGCTATGTTGCACGGAGAATCTGACAGAGCTCCATTTTTACTTGTATGAAGTAATATTTGTGTCTCAATTTGCCTATTTAATCTTGTAAAATTGTTATCCATGGGGTTAGTTTCTTTCTGTAGACTTTTCAAAAATAGCAAGTATCACCTCTGGTAATCATAGCAATGTCATGTTGTTTCAATGTTTTTATATCAGCAATAAAATACATACCATGCAGAGCATGGGCAAAGCAATTAAACCTCTTCTGTTGGCCTGACCATCAATGCATTTTAAAATGTGAGTGAGATAAGTAAAAGCACTGGTTATCTAAGCAATCAGATTAGGGAATCAGTAGACAAAAGAAATTGATATTAATTTGGATAGGTCTTATATTTGGAGAAGCCAAATGGAAGAAAGAAAAGAATTTTAAAGGAATATGATTTTAAATGCGAAATGCTCAAGAAAAGAAGGAAACCTGAGTAGTAAAGCGTTTGCTATTAGGTGTCAATTACTCTAATGATCATAGAATCATAGAATCA
>NW_008629219.1:0-32237 GCF_000691845.1 Merops nubicus
AATCTAAAGGATTCTATGATTCTATAAGCCAAAGCCATATTCTGCAAAAATTCTCCTTTAACTGTGGACAGGAACATTTCTTCACAGGGTGCTCCTGATATCTTTTTCTCTTTGTTTCTGATCTCGGATGACTCCAGGGTTTAACATATGAGTGCAAAGCCAAGTGTCTCCAACTGCTTTGTGACATTCATTCAGGTCATGAAGGACACAGGGAAACAACACTGAGCACATTTCAAGGCAACTAAGGTCTTCCTTTAAGTGTGAAGGATGGTCTAATTGTGGAATGACACACAGCGTCAGGAAGAAAATAATTTTAGCTAACAAAAAAATTAAAATATATAAAAAGCTGATGTCAAAAGGAACTGATCTATGTCATCAGCACCAGATACTTTTTTGTCTGAATAAGCTGGTCCAGAGTCTTGCAACCCAGTATTTTACAATACATACTAATTACAAGAGAAAAACACACTTCATAAGGCTTTCAAGATTAAATGTGCCTTGAAAGAAAGAAAAAACTATTAGAGGCTGACATTTCAATGAATCGGAAGTAATTTTAACTTAATCTTTCTTATCGTCAGTAAGTTAGAAATTGTTTGAATCAAACAATATATCTAATGTAATCTGCTTGAAATTAAAAAGATTGAGGCTTGAATATCTTCTTAATCAGACACAAATATCACGATTGATTTATGCTAATTTTAACTTGGTTAAATAAATCAAAGGTAATTCAGGCTCTAATTCCTTTATCTAAAGATAAATCAATAGGAGGAAGTATTAAAATGCCATTAATATCACTCAATATGATCACTCTAAAAAATTTTAAAATAAATGTTATTACTCACATACAACTTTCACTTGCACTGTGCTATCTTAGACAAGTCTGTCCTGTATACCTTGAATATCCAAAATTTCCTTTGACACTTTTAATGCTAGCCATTATGCTAGGTAAATATTTCTTCTTGATGCATAGTGTGGAAATTTGAACAGCCAGCTATATTGCACCATTGTTCCAAGGTAAATATGCAGCATCATCCCTACAGAAATGGTAAAAGGATTAACTTCTCTACTTTAACAACTTTTTGAATAACACATTTCACTCTTTGAAAGACTTAACTTTACAGTAAGTGGAATAACAACCAGAAAAGAAATTAGTATGTATTTAGCCCAAAAACTCTCAAAGCATGACAGAATGCATCAAAAGTTTTAATTGTGACGACCTTGATACAGAAGCCATGTAAATGACAGAGCCCTTCTATTGACTGTTAGAACAGTAATACATATATATATACACATATGATTGTCTTCAGTCCCCAGTACCTAAACAATACTGGAAGTCAATTTTAAATAAAATTTTTAAAAAAAAGATATAGCTGATTTCCATCTGGAGAGGGAAGAGAAATATAGAGCTGCATTCATGCATTTTATGGGCAAGATTGCATAGCTGGTTTAGAAATAAAATGTCTTTTCATGTCCTTAATGGTAGTTGTGTGCTTCTTTAACTTCTTCATGAGTTACAGATGATCATATTCTTCCATTCAACATTATCAGGCCATAGAATGAGTAAAATGCAGGACCCCCTTGGAGAATAAGGACACAGTTATAATGTTTATCTTGGGGAGAAATCAATGATGTATGCAGTTATATATAAAAGGCAAATATTTCAAGTTTCAAAAGGACATGATAATCCATAAAATCTTGGTTGAAGGTAAGCACCAAACCCAGCAGCTTCCATTTCAGTGACAGAAAGGCAAACCTGGGATGTGGTTGTCTTCAACACTGGGAGCTTGGTCTTGACTGTGATTTTCACCTAAGATGTTTTCCCTTCAAGATTCCCAGCTGTACAACACAGTGATAGAGGCATCTCATTATTTAAGGCCCATGCTTTCTTTCAAATACTCTTGGAAAAGTCACCAAAGCTAATATTTCTGTCAAACTTTTTTTTTTTTTTGCACTTTCAAGAGCAGTACTAAATATTCATAAATATAAAATCTATGTGAAATATCCTTAATAATATTCTGATTCTGCCCATCTTTTTTTTTTAAAAAAAAAAAAGAGAAAATGAAGAACCCAACAACCAACCATCTTTGCCAGGGTGCTTGGCCAGCAGTGAAGATAAAAATATGACTGTTCCAAATATCCTGTAAATCACATGATGCACCTGTCTCTTGTGGACCAGAATTATTTCAGTACTTTCTGCTGAGTTCTAAGAAGCCAAAATTAGAGGACAAAAGCCCCCAGAGTGCCTGAGATTCAGAAAGGCTGGATCAGCAAGTCATTTCTGATAACACGGGCTCTCAGAAACATCCTCAGATTCTTATGTGGAAAGTACTGCAAAGGAAACAAACAAACAAAAAAAGATTATGCGATATAAACACACTTGTCACTATGCATATTTTCCTTAAAGAACAAACAAGAAGATGCAGTGTAATAAATCTGAATCTCTTATCTCATGCTCTCAGGAAGATTTTAACATTCTGAGAGAAATTTCCAGCTTTTGAAAATGTTAGGACAGGGGACCAAGCTCAGCACTGGATTAAATCAAGCATAAATTGACCTCTTTATTGGATATACAGCAGATCTAGATGTTTCCCAGTAGTACTTTTGCTATGGCGCAGCATTTGAGTTCCTGAACAAGTCAAATTAGGCAGATATTATTTTTTTTTTCCTCTTGGTAAGAACAAGAGATACTGTTATCTTCTTTCTATTTGCACTATGATACAGGCGAGCAGCATGCCTTATTACTGCCATTAGTGTTTAGAAGAACTCCTGAGCATCTCAGCACACCAGTAAAAAAAGACAATTTAAAGAGGGCATGCTGAAAGCTCACTTTCTCCAGGTAGTAATCTCTGTTCAATGTCACAGCAGTATAAACTGTATGTTTGAGTTTTTTTCTTGACTGGAATCAGAATGGATTATTATGTATTTTCATACATAAATACTATAATTTTTATGCCTACACCAAAAAAGAACTTTAAATGTTTGGGGTATTTGAGAGTCTGAAGAGGTCTGGATGTACAGGGTTTAGATTTTGTTTTACAAAAAGAATATTCTAACTTAATCACAGCTACTTGATTTGAACCAGGAATTCACTGAGGGAAGCTCTGTGGTATGTATTTGGAGAAGATAAAATTTTATATTCATAGTGGTCCCTAGGAACTTTGTATCTAGGAATTTATTCAGTATGGGTGACACTGAATGATATGATGTACAGCAGTGTGGCGTATTGCTCTAAGTATTGCGAAAGAAAGCATACAGTGATACAAAGAGCTTATTGGCACTAAGGTTTTAGAAAAAAGCCATCATAAACACCTTGTTCACAACTCAAGAAATGTCTAGAGCCCCATATTAATCCAAACTCTTGAATATTTAAGTCCCACATAGGCAATGTCTAGCAACTAAAAAATCCACAGTAGTGTATGTGAAAACATCTCTTTTTTGGTTTGTTTTTTTAAAGGAGTCATACCTAAAATCTATCTAAATCCACTTCACTGGAAATCTACTTATTGGAATTTTTTTTGGTATTTCTATTAGAGTGTCATTTCAGCCTTCAGAGATTAAGCTCTTTACTAAGAAGCAGCTGAAATATTCTGTGAAAAATACTGACAAAAATTACTCCCTTTCACTGTTTTCTTGCCGAGCATCTCTTGCCCATTTGTCACTAGCTCTAATTTGAGTCCTTAAGAACTAGATAATCTGCACATTGGGACAGGTCTTATGAGATGTCTATATGCTGTAAGAGACCTTCTGTTACTTCAGCTTTAGGTAGTAATGGAGTCAGGACATCATCTGTTATATGGGTAAAGGCCCACAAAGGTTTCAGAAATTCCGCATTTCCGATGACATCTCTTTGTTTAATCTGTTGTTTCTCTGTGTAGTTCTGGCACCTCCCAGGTGTTACTAATGCCACATTCTTCTCAAACTCCATTTCAAATTATTATCGTATGTTTCACCCCCAGGCATTCAGATAGCCTTAACTTCCAGAATGATTCATAAAACAATTTCCTGTGGAAAACATAACCAGTCTTGTAGAACAGAACACTTAGCTAATGCCAGTTCAGACTGCTACTACTTCCATTAAGCTACAAGCAGCTTCTTAACAATAGCAATTTTGAGTGAAATAAACCTACTGGGATGAAATTTCCTGAACTAGCAACTGCCATTATCATTTACAGCTTACTCAGGCTTTCAGGGCAACAGCCAAAAAAGCATATATCCTCTTCCCTGGTCAACGATGAGTAGCATTTTCTTCTCGTCTTAAAAAAACTCCTCAACCATAGCAGTGCAAATCAAGCAACAGACTTTACTGTATCTTCATTTGCTTGACAGTAGGACAAAGCTTGCAAAGCCTGTCTGTAGGAGATTAAACCTACACAGGGTCATTTAAGTAAAGGTTTGAGAAATGAGTGATGAGATACAGAAAACTGGTTAACGAACAGTAGATGAATTTTAGCTCATACCAGGTTAAAGTCTGGATCATGGTACCAAAATGAATACCTGCTGTGCATATATGTACACATATATATATATCTACACAAAGTAGGCAGGATAGTTTGACAGCTCAAAAAAATCCAACATATTGAGCTGTGTGAAAAAAAGAGTGCTTCTAAGCCAGAGTTCACGTGGTTATGGGAATCTGGCCTTCAAAGGCTGTGCACAAACAAGGTGAAGAAGGTACTCCTCCTCAGTAATTTCATACTTCATTTTAATATATAAAACACATAACAGAGCAGAGCAAACAAAATCATCTATGGCTTAGCAGAGATGACCTGCTCAAGCAATGGCAGAGCCAGGGATAAAAGCAAACTGGTTTGCATCCTAAGTTTCCAACTCTCATGATATGAACAAGTGGCTTCTGGTGGTAGAGAAGGAAAAGGACAGAATTAGAAATCCTTTACTACAAATAAAAATCATCCAGAGTCTGGCAAGTTAGTCAACATTTTCAAAAAGATCACATATCAGGTGCCAGTATGGTATTCTGGGATTAGATACTCAGAAAACTATGACTCTAAATGTTTATTTTCCATAGCTTCACAGCCAAGTCCCTGAAAACTGCAGTTACCCAGCATCTTCAATTGCTAACTGGTGTAATTTTCAAAAGTGGCTATTGCTTTGGTTCTTAAGGGTGTTTAATTTTCACAGCTGTTGAGCAGCTGAAAGCATAAATCAATAGGCACTTAAGCTTCCTTGAATTTACAGTCTGGAATGCATTCAGTTGGGCACAAAAAGTGGAGCTATGCAAAACCAAATGATATTTATGACCATCTCTGGACACCATTGGGTTGGTATTTCTTCCATGTATCTGCTGAACATTTCAAAAGGGACAGTTTTATTTACATGAAAACATATCTTTATATCTTTTTACAGTATTAAAAAGATAGTGCAGGCATAAGTTTACCGGAGGCATGTAGGGTTGCTGGCCCACTATTAAGACACCTCCTGTGCTTTGCATGCTCCGTATAATATTACATGGTGAAACTGCACAGCCCTGTCTTCAGTTTGGCTGCACATGGCCTATGGTTATGACTATAGAGGACAATTACAGCTGAAGACAAAGAAGAGAGGAAAATGAGAGGTCATGAATTGAGCTGGAGATAAACTGAGAAAGACAAAAGAAAGCATTGTTTCATTAAACGAATAGATAATGTGTCCAAGATTGTTATGGTATAATTGAACTCAAAAAGGAGCTGGGTGTTTCATGGTGAGAGATTATCTACGGGAATTGTACTCTTGTCCCATGTCACACATCCTGCCACATGCCAGCACACATTGCTACTATCAGAGAGCCCTGGTTCAGTTTCAGTCCCAATTCAGACCTTGGCATACCAACTGTGGCATTAAAATTCAATGGATCCCATTCCAAAAGTCAAATCACTGTCTCTTTTCAGAATGCAACATTTACACAGTATTTCAAAAATGAGGGTAAGCAGCTAAGATCAATTAAAGAAGTTCAGTTTTAACAAATGTGTCAGTCCATGATGCCATGCATACAGCAAAAATATGACTAAGAATGTTCTCAAAAAATAAAATACTGTTACAGGCAAAATGAATATCAAACCACAGTAAGGGAGAAGTGTCAATTCCTCCATACAGATTAGTCTGGATAAAAGAGGTCTCATGACCTTGTTACCTTCTTTTTCTGCAGCTATTAACCATGGCTGAAACAGAAACCTGATCAGAAAAACTACACATTCTATTCTCAGCTCTCAGACTTTTCCCATTTACACCCCCATCTCGCACTATAGCTTCAAAGGTTAAAAACCACGTTGCTGAGTTAACAGTCAGAGGCTCTAAACATTGTTTTAGCTAGAAAATGGAAGGAAACCCTTCTTTAGGTCAAGTCATATCAGGAGCTCTTAAGTCTGACAACTTCCGAGCTGAATCCTGTGACCTAGTTAATTTCCTAGACTTGAAAGGAGAGGGAAGTTACCACTTCTCTTGTATCCAGGGATAGAAAAAAAAATGTGCTTTAAATACACACATTGCTGTCTTGAACATCAAGGAGACACCTTGATAACATGAGTTCACTATGTCACAAACACAGATCAAAGTATACGTGTTTAAACTGAGCAATTGGATGACCAGTCTTCCAACACTTGTTAGCCTGCCCCTTTGAGATTATCGGTGCTGTCTGATCCCTCCCTCTCTATTTCCTCTTTACGTGATCTACAACAGGTTCTGTACTTCTCATTCCTCTTTTTACTGATCTTCTTGCCGTATCAAGTACCCAGCACTCAGGTCTTTCCACTTCCCAAAACATCATAAACTTGGGAAAAGAAAAATAATTACGACAATCATTCCAATAGCTACAGAGGCAAATACTCCCCTCTGCTGCTTTCTCAGGAAATGACTGGATTGCATAGTATCCTCAGCTTGGCATTCTGTCAGCAGTTCATGAGCCTCTACAAGACAGCAGGAAAGACAGTCATGGCACAGGAAATTTCTGAAACCACAGCTTCTGCTGAGTCTTCAAATCTGCCTTCAATTCTCCACTTTTGATCTTTGTTCTCTACCAGATTTGTAGGTACAGTACAGCCTTTTGATTGATTAAAGGAAACACTATCTGACCCCAGCACCTTCTATATGGATAACAGTATAAAGAAAACATTTTCTTAGCTGGAAATACATGTAAACAAAATATTAAAATACCTACTTAACTAAGCCTCGCCATAATGATGATATGTTTCTTGTTCTAAAAGAGTTTCTGTTGATACACTTGATTAGCCAAGGAATGCCTGATAGGTTTCTAATGTATAAAAGACATTCACATTCACTTTGTAGCACATCCTCCCAAGATGCTGAAGTTTCTCATGGTTCATAGGTGTCATATCCTCATGCTTTATAGTAGAATCATTCAATGTCTTTCCTCAGAATTTTCATTTATGAAAGAAAAACCATTCTGTGTTCTGCAAGGACACTTAAAACTTCAACATCATTAAGATAATCAGTCCAAATTTTGATCTGTCTTAATTCTATCCTAATGTTTAGCCTTATTCCCTAGGAAAATACAGTCTCAATCAGTCTGACTGTGAGCTTTGTTAATCCTCCCCATTAACTTCTGAATCCTTTGGTAGAATTCAACAACTTGGGACTGATTAAGTTTCTGTCATTTTCCTGCAAACAGGTAGCTGTGTAAAAGAGTCTAAGTGTCCACTTCATAGAAAGATGTAAAATCATTCCACACCTTTCTAGATATCAGAAAAATCTACATAGATGAACCAGTTTTTGTGCCCTAGGTAAAAAAGACCCTGAACTTCTCAGATATCGGTCAACTAACCAGGAGGCACAAGTCTGCAGAAAGTGGAATTTACTAATTCCAACATTCCCAAAACAATGTGCAATCATACTGCATACCTGCTCCCAGTCCAGACAATTGTTAGATTATTTATCTTCCCCGATGTTAAAACTTGTGTTATTACCAATTGTCACCAAACAGCATGTCCTGGTTCCGTGTAAAAAGGGGTTCAGGGCAGGCCCCACACGGAACAGAACTATGTACTCGCCTCTGCCCCCCCCCTTGAGAGAGAGAGAGAGACACTTTTGAAAAAAAAAAAAAATGAAGTATATTGTTCAACAAGGAACAGAAAATGAAAAAGGGAGGTAAGGAAAATAATATATACAAAGATTAGGGGAATAATACAAAAAATAAAATATACAAAACCCTCAGAAATGGTTCCAGGGTCCCACGGAGTGAAAGGACAACTTTCCTCTCCGAGCTCCAAGGCAGGAGTGAAATTAGAAACCACTCCCTGCCTCTTATCAGAGTGTGTGTGGGAAGGGGAGGGAATACAATGGTTCACCCCCATCCGGGGTCCTCCCAGTTGCTGGAAGGTCACGACCCCATTCCAAGCCTCAAACCACAACACAGCAACACTACCAACTTAACAACAATGTCTATAAACAAGGATTATGAAAAAAAAACCTTTTTCAGGTTATCAAGTATTTACTATTAGACATAGTTAACCCAGACCACTGAAATTTGGAGACAAATTAGACCTAGATTTTAGCTTCAGCCTACTCTGCCAGTGGATATCAGATTCAAATATTAATTCCTCCTAGTCTGGGAGTACCTTATTTTTGCTGGCTGGTTCACTGTAATTTCATAAAGAAGGTCTATCCTTGTATTATTTAAGTAAGAGCCTTAACTATAAGTTTATGTAGACTGTTTTATTAATCTGTAAAAATAAAAAGCCACTGTCCTTTTCAACATGTTTCTTTAGGTACAAAATGGGCAAGAAAAACTGTCTTAAGATAGCCGGGCCTTAACTACAGATTATTAGGAAGAAACTCCACAACAAAAATTACAACTATCAGTTACAAACCCCCCTGATTAACAGTAGATCAAAGAAAGACTGCAGTAATTAATTTTATTTTTGTTACCAGCATGAACTACACCCACTGTAATGTCCTCTAGCTCTCACCATCTCCACACAAATGATCAATGTGTTTCAATGTGTATTTGTAACATGCATACAATATTTACACACATACTCCTGTTCAGAGAGCATAGATCCTTGATATAGTCTTGAGTCCAATATCGATTTGAGCTTATAATTTTTCAGAAGAAACCAAATAAGCAAGAAAAAAAAAAAAAGGAGTTGAAGACATTGAGCTCTTAGTCTTCAAGTTATGAGAGAACTAGAATATGCTCCAGAAAAGTACACTGAGTTAGGGTAAGAAGTCATCTTTTAGTCAGCTCCCCAGTAAAGTACTTTTGTCTGACATTTCTTGCATTACACTATGCAGCAACATCCTAAAAATAATACCTGAAAATATGCAAGAGACTATCTTCTTTTTCTTAAGGCAATACCTGAGAAAGTCCGGTGCTTTGGAAATCATGTTTTCAAAATCTGCAAATCCTAGTTTCCCATCACCATCCATGTCAGCTTCTTCTATCACTTTTTCACAAACTAGAGTTATTTCTTCTGCTGTTAGCTCTTCTCGGGTCAGCTTATTGAGAGTTTTTTCTAAGTCTGATTTACAGATGAAGTTATCTGTGTTAAAATCTAAACAATAAAAGAACCAACAGAAGGATCACCATCAACTCTCATACTCAACTCATTTACTTCAAACAAAAAAGGCATACAAAAGCATCCCAATACCATACCATAGATCTTGAAAGCATAGATTGCTTTAAGCTCTCTGGGAGCCATTTCACTGAGGACAGAGAACATATCCACAAAATCATTGAAGCTGAGGCTCCCCTCTCCATCTTCTGAGAAAGATTCCACAATCCTTTCCTTGAAGGGATTCTCCTGTGAAAAACAGATTTTTTTAAGTTTGTTTGTTTGTTTTTTCTTTTGCTTTTTTTAAGTATTTGGAAGATAAAAAAAATCTGCAGACTCCTTGTTGATGAGTATTTAATTCCATGGTTTGCTCTCTGAAGAAAACTTTTTTTTCCTTCCAAAACGCATTTAAAAATTGACATTCCTATGCTTTATCAGAAAATACCAGCAGAACATGCTGCTGCATAGTACCACTTCTTGCTCAGATTTTCTCAGCTCCATTGTTATTCATTCTCTCTAAACCACTGCCCATCTCATTTCTCCTGTGTGGAACACAGGCCTTATAAATGTTAGGATAAAGGTACTAAGAGTGTGAAGATCATCTGCTTATAACAGGTTCCTGAGAGGATGTTAGAAAGACCAGTCAGAAGGATTCCAGCTCCTACATTAAGAAGCTTGCACACACAAACATGGGATGACAGGATGGGAAGAAAACAGACCAAGGTGGAATGCTGATGAAACAAGCAGGGTCTTTATGCCTTCTGGTGGCACATGACTTCCAGGCACCTTCTGAGGCTGGAGGAACAAATATTATTTAAAAAGTAAAAAACTGTATTCACACCTAATAGATGTGGAACCATCAATCAACCATCAAACAACTCATGTCTGTTCATTAACGATGTAGAGTCACATCCCAGTAGAACCTTGTAGAAAAGTCTTTCATTTTCACTCTGACACACATGAATGTCCAGCCTCTGGTTGAACAGAGTCAGTCAAATTTTTAAATGAAATTTTTTCTCCACAGGAGATGATCCTGTTCCAGCACCCTACCAAAACAGTTGGTGTGAAGGCTACTCTGAGTATGAAAATATTGTAAAACCATAAATACACAAGCCAGCGTAAGGAAAATTGCTTTATTACTCCAAAGTGCAAAACAAATGTTTTTATAGTAACAAACCAGTGTCTTTCCCACAGCTATACAGAAACCCAAGATGAATTTGTGTCTGTATGAATTTCTATAAAACTGGGGAAATCAATTCAATACAGTTCAATATGAAAAAAAAAAAAAAAACAAACCACAAATATGATCTGGGCTGTGAGCAGCACCTCATCAAATTTGTTCTACAGATCTTACCTGAACTCAAGACACTGATTTACATATTGATCTCCTATAAATGTAAACAGCTTTGGTGGTGGCATATTATGTTCTTTATTTCTAATATGCATGCTGCATTTTATTTGGCTTTAAAAGAAGCAGTCCTGTAAAAGCTCAGAGCTCAGTCATATAACAATTTAATTTCTTTTTTTCTGTAAGTTTAATTAGCTAGCGGGTATTCATAAACCGTCTTATTACTTTAAATGAAATTTCATAAAACATCTATACTGGAGAGGTAAATGACCAGAAAAAATGTTATTTTTCAGTTAACTTGAATTTGTTCTTGATAATTCACAAACAGAACTGATGCATATATAGAACTCATTTCTGCATACCAATGTAGACTAAAGAAGTACAAGCAAACTAAAAATATACAAGCAGCACATAGGAAGCAGTTATGTGAACAGACCGATGGTTTATATCTTTACAGTATCCTTCATCTTAAAGGAATAAAATATGTTACAAAAATTGGGCTACTTACCTCTAATATGCAGCTGCCTCTGAAGGGCAATTGACTTTTAAGTGGCATACAGTGGCTTACAACAAGAACTGAAGATAAAGATGTTCAACTGAAATCACACATGGAACTTGGAAGCATAATGAAATTTGTTACCCACACAGAGAAAACATTTAAGATACATTTTCTTACAGCCTCAGATAATAAAAAAGTTTTAAGGGTTCTTGTTAAAAGACAAGCCTAACATACAAACGCTGTTTCTCTAAGAGAAATGTGAGATGTGACTGTGCTCATGGACAGTTCACAGAACATTCAGTTCCTGGAAAGCAGTCTTCCTTTTTTCTTCAGGTGTTAGGCCAATGCATAGATTCACACCATGAGATAACCCTTTGCAGTGTCTAATTCCAGGATGCGAGTACAGAGAAGTAGTCGGACATTTGAGTACAAGGCATGGATTTATCAAGACTACACCATGCCAACATACCTTTGTCAAGTCACGCCACCTGGCAAATTGAAGAACAATTTTCATCCCAGCTGAAAGCTGGAGATATTTTTTCACAGAAGCTATACTGGCCATTCACTATACTGGCCAGAGAGCACACCTGATTCTGTCAGAAGGTTTCTATTTAATGACAATAAAGCACTTGGGATACATCAGCTACCTAGTGAGATGCCTTTGGGTCTTGCAGTTTGTGCTCCGTGATTACTTCCATGGCAGAAATTAGATGGAATCTGCCAAAAGGCAAACATCTATCTAATGACAAACTGCAAGTGTGTGTGTCAGTCTTCTGAAGATGGGTGAGACACGAGAAACAGATATTGGAAGTGGAATTCCCCTAGACAATCAAGATTCAAAATTCACTACAAAATGCCAAGGTCTCTCCAGTCTTTCTGGCTGACATAACAGCCAGGAATAAGGCTGTTTTAATGGATACATGAAGCAGGGACAACAGAGCCTTAGGCTCAAATGACATCCCATTAAAGTAGTCAATACTAAATTCAAATTGTCCTGCAGGGTTCCATAACTGAAGTAATTCCACAAGAGAGAGCATGCCTACAGATTGCAAAGGGTTAGCGATTAATGAGCTCACTGTGCACTGTGCTGAATACATAAGGCTGAGTTCACTGTTTAGATAAGAACAAACTGGGCCCAATAAAAAAAAAAAACCAAACAACATTATATGGACTAGAAAACAGGGATTCCTGAAAATAAAATATCAACCACCTCAAAAAAGCACCAGGGTCACCTCTCAAGAGTCTCAGAATGAAAAACGCCCCAGAATAAGACAGATGGCTGAAAGTTACTGTAAAAGGATATGTAATGATCACTCTATCATGTCCATGATGTGTAGAGGAGGTAAAGCACGTGTGCATCGGGGGGTACTGCTAAGGCTGAAGTATCTGACTGGGATGCTTGGAAATATGCCTGTCTGCAGTATGAAAACACACACAGACACTCAGTGGAAAACAATTAACTCTATTGTTTCAAATTGTCATTAATAAGCCCAAGTAAGATCTTTGGGCTGAAATATCATAGAATGGTTTGGGTTGGAAGGGACTTTAAAGATCACGTAGTTCCAACCCCCCTGACGTGGGCAGAGACATGTCCCACTAGACCAGATTGTGCGAGGCCCCACCCAGTCTGGCCTTGAACACCTCCAGTGTTGGAGCAGCCACAACTTCCCTGAGCAACCTGTTCCAGTGTCTTGCCATTCTTATAGCGAGGAACTTCTTCCTTATATCTAAATCTAAGTTCTGCCAGTCTGAACTTCCTAAAATCTCTGGAAAAGGCTCACTTTCTTCCTAAAAACCAAATTGCTATATCTGTTAAATGCTTATAATCAGAGAATGTTAAATAGCAGAGTAGATAAGAAAACATGTTAGAAAATTATTATTTCTAAAATACTATATTGCTTTCTTTGGAACAAACTTCATCAGAACTAAGTGTCATGGTAACTGTTGTAAACTGACATCCTAGAGGTAGCATTGGGTAACAAACAGGGAGTACACAGGTGTAATCAGCCCTATCAGTAGTGAATATCTAACCCAGGACTTCCTGCACTAGAAATGCTGGGCACGATCTCTTTGACTGAATAAGCATATTGCAGTTGCATAAGATGAGTTATCTACTCAGCATACCAGAGATCTTGAAACATCCAGATGAATTAACAATGAATTAAATGGATCTAAGCATACTTCTCAAGTAACTTTGCAAAATGGATCTCTAAAACCTAAATGAAAAATAAAATCTTTCCTCATATTGATTTCTTTCCTTTAACTTTCTCATATTATGTGTCTTCAGGCAGTATATCTGTGGCTTACACAATGGAAAGTATTAGCTTACCTTCACAGATACTTTTCACATCCTTCCTGTAATTTCATTACCTCTACTCTAAAGAGTACAGATTAGGATTCCATCATATTTAAAGGAAAAGCCACTGTTTTCCCTTAAGCACTAATTGCTTAAAAGGAATCCTTTTAAAACTAGAAACTTACACTTGTCTTCTTAAAAAGCTTTTTCTGTCCTTTCAATAAAAATTATAGGAGAGACAGAAACAAATAATAGTCACAGCTGAAACTCTGCTGTTTTGCAGATTGATGCTGCTGTAGTGGCTTGAGAATCCTCCTAAATGTGCCATCTGTCTCTTTATCACTTTTTCTAGTCAGATAATTTTGTTTCTGTAAATTTTTGAATGTTACATGGCACCTATTCCAACATACAGACCTAGAACACGATACAATAAACAATACCGATTAGTCTTCTAAGAAAATATCATAGGGCTTATTCCCAAGACTGGAGCTAAATCTTACCAAGTCACTTGTTACTGTCCTGCAGTTTCCAGGAAAGCACTGCACTTTCCTTTTGCCCTGTCCTTTTTGCAGCTTGAAAATTAAAGCATTGTATCCTATTTTCATAAGCTAACTACATTTTGGAAATAAGAGGTTGCAAGTTAAATGTTAAGATAGGTCAAGATAACTAAACTGGAGATGCTGGACAATCATTACAAAATGCTTCTCAGTTTTATATCCACAGAAACATGATGATCATTTTGTCTTTTGTATTTTAAACTAAGTCCCTACTGACATTAGGGAAGATACTCAAATGCACAAAAGCTGTCTGCTTTTCAGACTACTGAAAGACAGAATCCCTTTGGATGCTTTAATCAGGACTTATTAAGAACTGATCAGAAGCAAACCTCTCTCAAATTTCAGAAATTATTCCTAAAAAATAGAAATGAACCCTTAACAGACAAATTTGAATATAAAAATGTCTAAATTGTTCATTATCAGACCCCCCATAGGAGTAGTGCCTGAAGTGCCTACAGGGTACTGAGGAGGAAAACCCTGCACAAACCAATGATACGACAGAGCTAAATTGTTATGTTAGCCTCTTAAAAAAAGAAAAAACAACCAAACCCAACACAAACCTACACCATCCTGTCAGAAAGCACAGTTCAGCAATAAGCTTACCTCTTTACTGAAGGCTGTACTATGGTCGTAACAGCCAAACCACCAAAGATTCTGGTTGCACATAGAATTGTTTAAGCATTACAGACCATAATAGTATATCATGGAAATAAGGCATTTTAACAAAACCTGATTCACTAACTATAGCAGGAAACTGCAAACAATATTGCTAAAGAATATCAAGCAGGTAGATTTAGATTTGAGACACACTTTTAAAAAGGGGCTTCAGAGAAGCAAGAAGAGTGGTCTTAAAGGGCTAAAACATCCCATCATAACTAGAAACAACTAACAGGATGCAGAGAGAAGGGAGCTGCAGGTCAAGACTGGCCAGAGCAGGGATGGGGACTTCATAAGAGGATCAGCTTGCTCTCTGGGGTGCTATTGCCCATCACATGACAAGATTTGAAACCAAGGACCCCTTGAAATTTTAAATTCCAGCCTATTAAGATTGTAGGATGTGTTTTCACTTCCTTTTGAAGCAAATCCCATGCATTCATGTTTAGGCTTACAAAAATAGGGTGCTAGCAGTGGTTCTGAAACGTGATGGATTCACTGTTCCCTGCCTGTCCTTCCTTTCTCCTGACTGGTTCCTGTGCATGCCAGCCATTCTGTTTCGGATTTGTGAACTACCTTATTCACGGCTGCGACCAACAACGAGGCCTGCGGGGATCGATGAAGTAAGCAACCGACTGTAAAGTGAAGGAGCCAAAAATGGATCCCCTCCAAGAAGCCCTTTTAAGACCGACTCCTGACAAAAGGATTGCTCTATACTGCAATGCCCAGAGACAGGCCACACGCCAATTTGAAGATCCTGACAATTAAGGACATATGTGTCTCAAAGAAGATGGTCACCCACCCACTCCTACAGATCACACATGATCTCCATCATAAGGTCACATTCCAACATCTAGTCCTGTGGAACTGACAGGGATAATGCCAGTGAAATCAGTTTTGTTTTGAAATAAAATCACTTTCACTTTCTATGTGGTCTCATGCTGAACAGCCCATTTAATTGCTACAGTTTTGCAATATTAATTACTGCAACCTCACAGGCATCCATATGCCCTGAAGTTAATTTATTTCACTGCTGCCTGTGTAAAAAGTTGTTGAAATTAGAGAACAGAGACTGCAATGAAACAGATGGGAGTAAACTAGCTCTGTTAACTTCAGCATAATAATGATAGACCTAATCAACTTAAAGTATCCTGGCTTTTAACTTTTGAGAATCATGAGTTTGTGAATAATTCATTACCAATTAAAGTGAGTGACCATTTTTTCTTCTTTGAAACACAAAAATCCTGGCTCAAAATATTAATGCATGAGGTAAAAATCTTTCTTTATAGTAGCAGAATCTAATTTAGAAAAGTGCATTATTGATTCTATCCATTTGTCAGAGTCTGCAATGGTATTGAGGTCAGCATTGCCAGTAACTAGAAATGTAATGTGTACATGAAAAAAAGCCAGGTGCATTGAATTTACCACTAATTTTATTAGCATTCAATAGACATTTACTTCATTTATTTCTATTTTAAGATTTAAATGTTGGCTTTGTCTTCACCTTGATGAAAGTTTACTGAAGAAAGAAAACACCATAACGACTTATTTAGCAGTCTGGTCAAGTTGCAAAGGTTAAAGATATATTTTTCTTAGTGTATGAACTGGAGTTACTACCTAGATTTTTTGGAAAATGAGCTCTAGGGGAAAGACTCCCGGCCCCTCTGTACAGGTAATTGCAAAATGCTCCATGACCAAGATTGACCCCAATTTGTAACTGATATCCTTAGGTGGCATCTGAATATCCTCTAGTGTCAGTGTTTTGAAAGAGTTATGGAGGAAGGTCTAGTCTCCTCTAACTGATATTTTACTGGAAACAAGCTCACTAATTACTGAAAACACATTGCCTATGAACTGCTAGAATTCCTGAAATAAAAGAAGTGGTTTGACAGCAGTATTTCTAAGGTTATTATACAGCTTTAGGAGACTTGGGAGAGAATTATCATAAAATTTGATGCTGAATTTTGTCCTGCTATTTTCATAAAATCAAGCTCCATTACCCCGGAGACATCTTCTAAAGCAGGGTCACAAAGCCTCGCAGACTTCATGTGGTGCAAGCAGGTAGATCATGATCCACTTTACTTACAGAAGTTTATTAGGAAGTCTATTGTCACTACCACCTAAGTTTGCTAAGCCAGTGAGATGTGTTCCTCTATCTCAAAATCTAATCATGGTGCAGTATAAAATTTCCGGTTTATGTCGCAGCTTAAGTACCAGGCTGCCTCACAAATACAGGGCTCTCTCATCTCTAAGGCTTTCATAGAATGAGCTGTTCCTTAAGTGTTTGGTCTTTTGTCACCAAAGCCAAAAAGAACGTGTGTGATTATAGTTGCTTGCATTCTTTCCTGATTTTAGCCTTGATTTTTCACAATGCAAGTCTCAGCCATCTGGCAGTTAAACTCTTCAGAGTTGCATAACTGAGCCAGAGAATTTCATATTGCCCTACCAAGATCCTAAAGATAATAAAATTTTAAGAATACTGATCATCCACACCAGAAGTGCCAGTACAAGCCCCTAAGACACTACAGTGATGAATGAGTTGTAGACATGTTAGAAAGACGAACTACTGTCAGTAATGGATGAATGAATCACACCCCATTGAGGATCATACATTTTGTCACAAAGATAAGAATTCAGTTTCCAGACATAAGCAAAAATAGCAGATGGGTGAAAACCATCAGCATATTTCAAGATGCTCCCACATATTCAGACTTTGTAAAGCCCATGCTATTTCATCCTGCCAATACTAAAAAAACTGGTTTATTTTAAATTCACATAAGTAAGGCCATTAGTAATTCTGTTGTATTGCATTCCATTAAACACTACTTTGCATTTTTATGTAAGCTATACATTCAATATGACTGCACTTGAGTAAGTCAGACAAATATTCCTATTTCAAGAATCTTCTTCCTCTTGTACTAGTTGCTAAGCTTCAAATGACTGGTTCCAGGTAACTGCTAAGAGCAGGTTCTTGCATTAAATCATCTCAGACAAATATCACTGGGGCATTACAAACACATTCAAGAGATCTTATGGATTGCTTCTAAGAGGAAAATGAAAACCTTTAACTTTAAACCAAATTCAGATGTCTTTCACTTTATGCTATCTTAACCTCCTCCCCAACTGCATTTCTAAAGCACTGCTTATGCTTGCACTTTTCCCCCCCAAATACTCAACATCTTACAACATTAAGGAAGTATTTCTAAATCATTAAAATGAAGCGGAAGGCCATCAATTAACAAGGTTTTTATGGCACTGCTCTTAGAAAGCTTCATGCAACTATCACAGTGAACAAATAATTGTGTTCTTGCAGCCGAGAAATAAAAGCAACAGAGGAAAATCTTTACTTTTGATCAGCAGTTTTCTGCATGCCTCTGACAAACTTCCTATTAACATGCTGAGATAAGAACTTTTGATTTCTAACAAGCCCTTCACAGAGAGATCCCACTGGCTTCTAAGGGATTGATACATACAAAGTGGAAATACTGTTAAATCTAATTTTATTTCTTACTCATTTCCTTTAACATCTACCCCAACTGTCTTTGCAGGATAGATATCCACCTAAATATTTTCCAGTTTCTGGGGCTGGTCTTGCCCTTTAACAATAACAGGAACGGTGAGACCTCAGCATGTCGCTTTGCTTTGGGACACCAAACTCACATGGCAAATGCTCTGGCAGACAAGCCAGGTAAGTTAAGATACAGTCTGTAAGCAGTCAAAAGTGATACCTTTAACTCAGGCATGTTTATTATAAGTTGCATAGGTAGTTTAACATCTGGGTCCTTTGTATAGTCCATGGGCACAACGTTTGGTGCCATTTCATGGTATCGGCCATGCAACCTGCAAACAAGCAGAAAAAAAACAGCCAATAACAAATTTTAATAAATCAATTCCATTCATATCATAATCAGACATAAATTTGTCTTGGAACTCTAATTATTTTTAGTGCGCAAGTCTGAGCCCACCAAACTCCCACCTTCTGGAAAAAAAAGGGGGCTTTGATGGAGCATCCAGCACAACTGCTACTAGCTACATGCACCCATGTGCATAGCTAAGTAGTGTTTCACACTGCCTCTGTATAACACTTCAGCACTGTATAGGTAAGTACATAGAAGAAGCAGGCCTGGGCTGATGTACCAACACTGTGAGGATAATTCAGGGATCACATCTCAGTGCAGATCAGTGGTTGATCTGCACCATGTAAGAAAAAGACGTTGTTTTACAAGTCAAAGAATTTAGAAGCTAAACATTTTACAACTACAATGCTATAGACAACAGTATCCTTGGGAGACTGTATTTCTGAATTAACAAGGCCCTTTCTCTATCTGTGCCTTGCTAACACAATGGATTTAATCTTACAATTCTAGCACTGGCTGACAAGAACACACAGACCATTTACAGTTCATTCCATTTCACAGAGTTTTGTTTATTTTTGGCACACCTTATTCACCAAATTAGCATATTTTAAAGGCAATAAACAAGTGCTTTTCCTGAGAGATGCAAGTCAAACATTCAGAAATCTAGTTTCACTCTCTAAAGCTTGCTCATCTTGCTAACAGTATTATGTCATAATTCTGTAAGGGAGCTGGGAAGAGTTGAAGGCCAAGGAAACACATCGATGTTTCTAAAGGTTTAGGAGCTGGATACCAGTAGATTATAAGAACTCAGTCTCACACACAACCTGGGCAAAGACTGCACAAATGTTTCTGCAACATTAATTCCAGTTGTTACTTTAAGTAATTTAACAAGTGTTAATCCTACTCTTTATTTGCTGTCTCCAAATATTCTAGTGAATGAGTGAAAAAGCATAGCCCAAAAGCCAGGAGAAAACAGTCATAGGTAAAGAAAACATCATATTAAGCAGGATGTACATTTTAAAACTATCATCTTAGCACATTTCTTCTCACTGGGATGCCCACTAAAACTAGGAATAGGAACATTTCAAGTAATATGGTTATCCAATCCAAATTCACCAATAGATCTCAAAGTTTGAGCTCTCAAACTACAGACAGCAATTTCCCAGTAAGTAAAACATTACCTGTCTAAAAACATTTCATATGTTGGAGAGATTAATTCTGCTGATTTTCTAATTTTACCGATTCTACCATTATGTCATTCTGGTGGACAAGTATTCAGAATGCAAGACACTGTCAAAAACCAGCACAAAAAGGTTGCAGAGGGAATGGTTGTACCCTCATGCTCAAAGATTAGTCAGAGATCAATAATTTAGCATGAATGTATGACTTGCCAGGCCTCTATGAAACACCCTACGTGTAAAAAGAATAGGAAGATTAAGTAGTTGCTGTTCACAGAAAACTTAAAAATTATATTTTATAGTACATGACATTTTCTGTCATATGCAAAAACTGTGTCCTACACCTACTTCATAAACTGCTTAGGGCAGAAAGTGGTCATTTTGCCATGTCTTATGTACTAACACAGTATTCGGGTCTCTCATTGGGCCAGACACACTATTTATATATATTAAATAGCTGTATTTATCGGTGAGTTATTTTCTTTTTAAAAATAAAATCCTTGCCTGCTCACTAGGTATACTAACAATTACAGCTAGAGATTAAAATGTTTTAAACATCAGAACATAAACAAACCATTAATAAAAGAAGTACTGCTGCACCAACCCCTTCATTTTTCCAGCTTTAGCTTCAGCAACCCTTCAGCCAGGCCCACAGGCCACTGAGCTATTTCAGATTAATGTGGGCAATGAAATTAAAAAAATAGAAGAAAATAATTTACAGGCATCTCTTTGCTCATGATTGTGTCACAAAGAACACAGGAAATGGAGCACAGAAACCTGTTTTGCCTGGATCTTAGGAAACAAATGCCTTTACACTGTGCAACAATATACTGTGCCATAGAGGAAATTAAATATCCACTGATCTAAGTATATTTCAGCTGCTCACCACAGCTCACCCTGACACTTCAGAAATTCTGTGCAATTCAAGATGCAATAGCCATTTCCCACTCCAGCAATTGAGATCTCTGTTGTAAACAGCAGCTACAAAGATGCCCCTAAATAAAATAGAAAAAAAACCAAAACAAACCAAAAAAAAACAGCTTAAAAGCACTTAAAGGAAAGCATACTGTTAAAATAAAATATCCATCTAAGCATTTTTTTTTTAAAGCTAGAATAATGCAATGGTGTTCTAGTCTTAATGAAAACAAAGCATTCATCATTGGAATGGTTTGACCATTGTGGACAATATTTCAAAACACAATAGCTGGCAATGCAGCCTTATTTGAACTACCAAGATTTTCTCCTCTACTTTCTCGGGTTGCACCTTTCTGTTTTCGCTCTGTCTCCTCCAACAGGACTGTGAATATAGACACCGAGCTTGGCATCTAAAGGAGTTGTTCTTCATAATGTCTTTCAGAAGACATGGGAAGAATTGGAATAAAGTGATCTGCTTCATAATTCACTAAGCTTATTATATTCATCTAAAATGTAACATTTTCAATAAAAGTTAAAAGTTTCTTAGCTTTCAATAAAAAAACTCTTAACAAGCCTCATTTGTATAAGAAAAAAAAGCTGGGTCAATTTCTACTGGGAAGAAACATCACAGAAGCCTAAAAATGTTGTGGGAAAGCATCTCTTGCTTAAATACAAGCATATAGCAAAAAAATAAACACCTATTAATCGTAACAAAATAAACAGTCATAACAGCATGAATTTGAAGTTACTTTAGCACTGGGAATAACACAGTGTGACAACAGAGACTGAACATTAAGAGAAAAAATAAAAAGTACTTATTAAAGGTACATAAAGAAGCACTTCATTGCCACCACTGAGACTCACAGTGATCTGGTACTCAGGGGTATTTTGACAGAAATACTAGAGCTTCTTATGACACTCACCAAAATAAGTAAGAGATTTTGAAACAGTATCTACAGAGCAACCAATATTATTCTACCACAAGAAGTACCCTTGTAAGGCACATGACAGGGTGCAATGCTGTATCCTAGATGCCATTTGCTGTCAAGAAGCAATCTTACTGCAGTGACGGAGGCTTAGCAGGATCAAAGTGAGGGCAGAGTCACAGCTCTTACCAGCTGCTTACTGACATTGCTTTTCTCAGGACAAAAGTCTAGTCTCTTTATAACATGCAGTATCAATGCAAAGCAAACCCATCATTTCTTGCTGACAGAATCTACCATCTTGTCCACAGCAATGAAAAAAAAAACTATTTATACTGAAGTTAATCCAAACTCTCCAGTAGCTGAAAGCAGAATCTGATTTTTCAGTTGGAAATGGTTAATTGCAAGGCACTTAGCTGAGCAGTTAGGTTTTCTGTTAGATCTTAGAAATGCCTTTCTTGTCCCACAGATACCAACTCATGTCTTCTAGTCTAAGTCCACCTGCAGCACCATGGTAAGTACAATTACCTAAGACTGATATATTCTGTCTTACTGTGCTTTTACTACTTCAGACACTGAGTTTTTGCATTTCCTTCAAGAAAAAAAGATACCATCCTAGTGCATTTACACTTCCATACAATGCAAATACAAAATCCCTCCGAAAGGATTAGATTTTAGCTAAAAACTTTGACAAAGGACACAGAATAAAAAAATACATTCCTTTAGTTTTCTGCCACAGATTATAATGGAACTAATTCCTCCTTCCTTTCTCCAAAAAGTTACAGCCAGAAGCCTTGAGATGAACAACACATCTGCTGACAGAACTCAATTTTTTGAATCAGAAAAGGAAATGCATGCCCAGGGACAGGAGATAGGGAAAAAGAACCAAAGCAAAAAAAAACCACAACTCCCTCTGCCAAACATCTTTACTGTAATATATATATTAAAATACATATGTCCCTGCTTATATACACATTAATACATGCAGTTTCACGCCTATGTTTTATTCAGAAACATCCACAACGCAGACATTATTTCTTTCTTCAGAAATCTTTTAAGATTATATGTTCCCAGTCTGTCACTGAAGATGAGCAGAAAGCAGTTGCCAGGCACTCGTAATTAGACAGCCTCCCAGCACACCGCCTCAGGCTCAGAGGACTCTGCTAGAATCAGATGACAGACACAGAAATGTACTAGTAAGGAACAGCAGATTTGAGAGCAGCTCTGATATCCTGGTTCTCCTCCCACCAACCCCTCCATTAATTCACAAAATCACTCAAAGATCTGTAGGTGCTTTCCACCTCACTGGATTCCACACTAAAACATCTAAATGAGTCTGTAGGAAGTGGCTGTGATCCAAGTCCTGCAAACTTAATTACAACAATAAAATAGTCTTTCACATGCTTTTATCTGCAAGGATCCTGCCACTCCATTTGTCTCTCCGTTGCCTTACTACACAAGATGATTAGCTAATACCACAGTAAAAAAGGCCATAAGATTTCTTTTGCTAAGGTTCCAAATCAAGCACAACATCTATTATCCTTTCTCATAAAACAAACAAAAAATCCAGCCAAACAACCCACCATAAAAAATAACACCTTCTCCCACTCGAAGTTCTTAACACTGCAAAGCTCGCCAGGGACACTATGCACAGTTTTATAACAAACTGGATTGCCAGTCTCTCAGATGCTCAGATTTTGTAGAAAACAAGTTGAAAAAATAACAGAGGTGCCTCTGCCTATTACAGGACTCTGAGAAAGCCACACACCACAGTGAAAGAGTCCCTTTTGCTGGAATTCCAGCAACACTTCTGTTTACTTGAACAACCTAAATTACACTGAGCACTTACTTTTTGGCAAGGAAAGTGAATGAGTTTCTGATAAATTATTTCATGTCACAATGTAAAGATCTGTACACATAAGGGTTCTTTACACTCACAATCCTCCTGTCTATCACTACACCCATTTGTCATAGCACTGCCACACTTGGACCAAGTACTATGACCAATACTGTGGGTCAGACACAGTAATCATCTCCCAAATGCTGCACCAAATGCCCCTGTACAGATTACTGACTGTTCTGACACATCTCAACAACATTAATTACTAACTGTACATAGGAAGTAAACAAACCTCTGTCATAAAGGCTTTAATATTTGTCCTGTTCTTACAGAAGTGGAAGGCACTTCAGGTGACTTGAACACATCAGGAGCAGCTGTGACCTAGAAAGGAAAGGCTTTTCATCCTTTTTCTCAGCGTGGTTCTCAGTAAGGATATTTGAAAATAACCTAAAGCAGCTTTAGCTATCTGCCTGAGTCACAGAAACAATTAGGTCTTGCCAGGGGAGCAACATAGGATTTTACAGTGCCTGAACATGTGTGGATATGAGAAGGCTGCCATTACCCTACACAGACCACTACGTATATTCAGAGGACCAGAACCTGCAACCAGCCCCACTGTTCTTCAGTAGTGACAAGAGATCCTGCAGTGACACTTGCTTCAAAAAATTCTTCTGGATGCATGCAGAAGCATTTTCCCATTACTGGATGTGCTCTCTTTGCTGCCAGGATGACTTATTTATTCTGCGTGGAAGAGGGAGTGGAAAAGCCAGCAGTGTTTACTAGTGTCTTCTCTCCCACAGATGGGTAGTGGGAGGGAATGTAGTGACAAATTTAATGACAAATTTAATTTACTGATGATGCCCTGTCCCCACAGGTTTTGGTATTTGTTTAAGTCTAAGTACTACATCCAAGGATTAAGGCTATGATTCTGTATCACCTTAATCCAGCCTAAACCCAAACTGCTGATCAGCCTTACAGAAATCTCAAGCCCACCCACACACCTCCCTTGCACTAACACTTAAGAAACTGCAGTGCAGTTCAGGGAATGAATTGTGTTTCAAAACACAAGTTTTCACAGCCAGCTCCTTGAGCTAACAGTTGCAACAGCACTACTGCCTGTGCAAGTAAATGGGGGTGTACTTTTCTTATTCAATCAATCAATTAAGTAAGGGCAGAACGAGACTTATGCCTGTAGGCAGTAGACATTTTTAAATGAACTCAGATGCCCATCAACCAGTGAAAACCAAAGCAGCTGTGTTCAGAAAAAATAACCAAAAAAACCCAAACAACCAAAACAACCCACAACACAGTATTGCCTCCACAATCTACTACTTTTTTTTTTTTTAATGATAACTTTCACTCTACCACTTGTAAGTATTTTACATGGTAAAAAAGGTGGGTCACAGTCTGTCCCTATTTCTCATCAAGGGCATAGCATCCTGGAGTCTGCCAGCGTGACACTTTGTACGTGCCAGGACGTCTACAGACTCATAGCAGAGCCTCCAGCTATACCTGTGCAGACCTGAAAAAAAAGACTCTCAAGTTTACACCCAGCAGCAATTGTTTTAATTTGCTATTGAGCTTTGAGAGAAATTCACGTTGTACCCAAGGTCACCAGTGGGTGTGTTCAAAGACAGAGCAGCTCTTGCTTGGCTTGACATACACCAACCACCACCATTAAATATAGTAACAACACATTAGAGCTGGCTGGGCTGTTTTTGTAGTAAGAACTCTGCAGTAAAGGAGTGCTGAAAACAAAAGATAAAAGCTTGTAATGGCTCACCGATTAGAAATAAGTAGAGGCTTTAAAGTGGCCTTTAGAGCTTAATAAACATCTCACTAGCCCTGGTCTGGCCTTCATAGTACCAGTCACTTGACTTATGTCATAAAGGGAAAACATTTTTATTCAGCAATATATACCCTATTTATCCTAAATAACAGGAATGCATTCAAAGACTTTAACATTACATTCAAGCCCATCCCAAAGAGTAAACTCTTGATTGCTCTGCATATTCACAGAAGAGAAAATAGCAAAATGGCTTAACTGGAACAACGAAGCAAAGCAAGGAGTGATGATGGACAGTCCCACAAGGAGTTCATAGGAGTCACGGCATAGTCTGACCAGAGACTGACTGTCCAGAATGGAATGAACTATGTCAGCAGCAGGGCCAGAGAAGTCCTCTGTGGCTGTTTGGTTGCACTTTCAGTTATTGACCACAACCAAAGCTATAGGCCCTTGTCTAGATGCCAATTGAAGATAATAGCTGGAGAAGGACTTCTGTAATACGCAGAGAAGAATTCATCACTCCAAGTTTTGGAAACGGACAGATCTGAACAACCAGCCCTTCTGAGCCCCTGGACACACATATGGCTGGAAGCAAAAGCATCAGCAGCTTCCCATTCCAGATGGAATTGCACAGTCTGCAGGCAAGAATGCGTTCTGCTGCTGAAAGACAACTGATGAGAACTGATTTACAGCAGATGCTACAGAGGCGATAGCCCCCTACCAATGCAAACTGTTGAGGTGCACATACTCTGTTGTCCTATAGTGCCATTATTGCAGATGGACAAACGTGTCATCGGAGAACTAGGGAACAAGTCCAGACAGATCTATATCCATAAGTCTGCCAGACAGAAAAACCTGCCATAGATCAAAGAGAAGGAGGTTCTTTAATCTGGGGCTGAGAAACTCAGGAAGAAGGAGCCTTCAGGGCTGCCTGCAACCAATAAGGAAAGTACTTTCAAAGTCTCAGATTTATGCCGTGGATTCACAGACTGCTTTTGCAATGACAGTTATATGTAGCACATGGCAACCAAGGCATAAATCCCTGTGCTGCAGCAATTCCTCAGTGAATTATTGCCTCCAATGACTGCAAGAGTTTAGAACAGAATACTACAGAAAGGGGCCTAGCATATGAAGCTGAAAACAAAACGATAGGAACCTTGGTGCCCCATCTCAAGGCACCAGCCAGGACTGTCAGAGAAACTGGAACCACAACTCAAAATTGCTACACTTAAACAATGGGATAAAAAAATAACACTACTGATAAACACAAGGAGGATGAGTTGAAGGGTAAAGGAACTTTTGTTAGTTTTCTGCTACTGACGTACCTTGTCCCTTCTATGCTTTCCAATGATGTCGTTTTAATTATATCAATAAAATACAGTAACTGGACACAGAAATCTGATTTATGAAAAGGCAGCATAAGAGGAAGAAAAATGGTTGACAGATGAGCCTTCTGTCAGCTTTTCATTAACGTGTCAAGCGTTCTTTCATCTCTGTAATGCAAGACGAATCAATACAAATTACTGAAAGACAAAAAAAAATAATATCCTTGTAAACCATCAGCAGTAAAATTAAAAAGACATTCCATGTGAGAAATTAGTTTGGAAGATAATTTATAATAAATTTATTCTAAAAGATCTTTTCATACATAGGAAGGCTTCGCCTTTCAATACATCTAACTGCTGTTTACAGAACTTCATGATACATAGTAAGTATAAACAAAAGAAATTTATAGTATTTTTCCTTCCATGAAGCATCACTGAAAAAATGCGCTCACAGGTCTCTTTTTCAGTGGTGATTAAAAAGAAAAAATCAAAATAAAAAAAAATCACAAAATGGTTGGAGGGTTCAAGGGAGCTCTGGAGATCAACTGGTCTAATCCCCTGCAAAGCAGGGACACCTAGAAGCAGGGCTGGCCAGGACCGTGTCCTGATGGCTTTTGAATATCTCCAAGGTTGAAGACTCCATAACCCTTCTGGACAGTCAATTCCAGTGCTCCAGTTCCCCCAAACTTTATTCTCTTGGCAGACACATTTTTTGCCAAAGATGACAATATGGGAATTTCCCCTTTCCACATACAAACCCCAAACATTTTATAAGACAGGATGTAGAAAAACAGGAGTCGAGTTCTAGCCCTTCCCTGTATCTGCATAGCAGCTTGCTCCACAGGGAGTTGCATCTTAAGCAGTTTGCTGCATTTGCTCCCTTATAAGGAAGGCTCTTCCAGACACTTGGAGGAGACCACTGCTTATCTCTTCAGTTTAGCACTCAAGAAGGTTTCAGATATAAAATCCATCATATAGCTGGATAGACTAGAAGGGCTTCTCTGCACCTCACCTTTCACCCATCAAAAACATATCACAGAGCAGGCAGAGAAGAGATACAATGGAATTACTAATATTCTTCTACAAAAAGATTCAGAAGTTTGTTGACTGCCCAGATGATGCTCAGCTTGGTAATTTAATGCCAAATCCTCCAGCAGTTGTCTAGCTGTTAAGACTTAACTAGCTAGTTAAGTCTGTCTCAAGCAACAGAAGTTTTATTTACAGATTTTGTGATGACTTGGACCGACATCCAAGAACACCTGTGTTTGAATGCCTGGGCACTTGCCAAACTGTACTATAGTCTACAGGGAGAAATAGAAACAGCTGGCCTGGCTAGCAGATAAGCATCATTACTGCAGTAAAAACTGGTCTGCTAGAAAATCTGAACAGACTATAAAACTGAGTAAGAGAAATGCTGCATTGTAATAGACAATTTGACCGTTTGTTCCCATTTACAATTACAAGAGAAGCGTGTTATATAAACAGATTAATTAGTATGAATAAAGTGTTTTTCCAACCTTTCTTCATCTGTTGTTTTTCCCTCTTATTCTTGTTTCTCTCTACTGGATGCCTTCCAGTACAACAGATATTTTTTAAATGGTGATTCCCAAAACTGGACAGGCTATTCCTACTGAGGTCCAAACAACGCTGACTGCAATAGAATTCTCCCACATTATATACAACGCTGAGATTAAAGTATCACAGAACTACATTCCTTATTTTTTTTAAGAGCATCTCAGCGTTTCGTTTGTTAAAATTATGCTCCGTTGGCTTAGATCAACTAACACCTGCCACATTTTTCTTATTACTTTGCATTCTGCACTTGCAATTTTTCTCAGTTCTCACTACTCAACACTGTGAATTTCCTGTTGTTTATTTTGGATGTAATATTTTCTCTAATATATTGAGCCCTGTAGAAAAAGCTAATCTGGATCGTCATAGTGTCTGCAACCCTCTTCACCTCAACGTTTCTTACCATTCTTACAGATTTTCTAACTATGTTCAACAGTACCTTAGCCAAGAGGTCAGTGCATTTCTGCAGGCAGAAAAGGACTAACACATACAAAAATATATAAAAGGCTTTACCAAAAGAAATATATCCACAAAAACAGCTACTCAAAGGAAGAGACTTGCTTTTAACAAATCCACAGTGGCTGCCTTGGAACACATATTGTCTAGGCACTTACAAACCAATTGCCTATCAGTGTGTTCTGCCATCTTTCCATACACCAAAGTTGTGCCCTGAAGTTATACACACTGGTCTAATTTCCACATTCTCAGAAACAAAGGAGAGCGATGTTTTCAAAGCCCTAACACCTACCTACCAGTGAAATCAGGAAGAACTCTATAAATCTGTCAGCTGCCCTGTAGGTATTTTAAATAGTGTTTTGAGTCAGTGATACTATAAATATGTCTATATTACCCAACATTCTTCAACATATTCTTGCCCTGGGCCCATGAGTGAATCCCCTTACTTGTGTTAAGCACATCTGAAAATCTACCATTTTTATTTAAAGACTTATGAGTGGATTCAAGTCTTCTGGTTACAAATAGCTATCAAACACCATTGATCAACTATGCCTTCTGTTTCTTCTTTCACCAGGCATGCTTGTCTCTGCTTCAGTCAGACTTTATTTTTTTGTTAGATATATTTTCATTATTGTGTTCATTTCTCCTTCACCTTAGATTAAAAAAAATCAGCTATTTCCTGATAATTTACAAGCTGTCCACACTCAGATTGTCCATCAAGAGAATGTGTCCTCAACTCCTTTGACTGCAGGCTGTGTTTATATCGACTTAAGTTGATGTTGGAATCAAACACCAAAGTTAGACTAAGTCAATCCAACACCTTACTAGTACTGAAATATTAAGACTTGCCCTCCTCTCCTTTCCTCATTTTTAGTTGCATTTGCTTGCTCTGGTTTTTGTGCCAGCTTTAGCACTCATCTGATCCCTCAGAGAGCTGATTCACCTCATTAAACCAAGAGAAAATACATTTGTTGTTCTTGCGCTTTTTGATGGGCTACTTTTCCTGTAGGGACAGATAAAAACACTTAGCCCATTTCACCTAATTGCAGTCTCATGCTGGTTTACATCAGTTTAAATCGATCTAAATTGGAGCTGCCATATTCATCCCTTCATCCCCACCTACACAACTGTGGCCCTTCCCTTGTATCCTGGCTAATAGCCATGCAAATGGATGGTAAGCCAGCCAGAGCAGCTGACTTCAGCCAAAACAATATTCCTTTTTTTTTTTTTTTTTTTTTTTTTATTTTGGTAAGGCACTCCTTGCTGGATTGTGTCACTGAACTTTACAGCTGCACAAGAAACAGAACCTTCACCTGTATTTACTTCATAACACACATCTGAGAGTGTTCTGCAGTGCACAAAGAAATGGTCAACAGAACTTACTTCCCTCTTAACTAGAGGTGGGGACATGCTAAATCAGTAAGAGCTAATTAACAAAGGAGTCATAACTCATTTTACTCCTACCCAGTAAAACTTCACCTTCAACAAGCAGAAATATGTCTTGATTCTACTTTATTCCTCAGACAGCAATTTCTATTCAACAGTCTATGTAAACATGCTATTAATTGTATCTGCCACATCATAAACTAATTACATATAGAGGCTGGAAATAAGCAGAAACATCTCTCTGAGGATAAGACATAAGAGGAAATACAATGATTCCAAGTGACTATTCCTTCTCCCATTATTTTAGGCCTTTACAGAACCACTCCCGTGATATTATTAGTCTAAGTGTTTTACATCAAACATTACTGTTTGGCTTCCTATATGGTACTTCTCAAACAGAGTATTTATTTTTCACTATTCATTAAGCTAATCTCTTACCCTAAGAATATCTGTTTTTCACTATCACATCCCACAGTTGCACTGTTTCTCATAAATTTTGGTCACAGGTTTTGCTCTTCAAAATAGATAGGGTGAAAAGTCATGCAGGCAATGGCTCCTCTGTCTCCCTCACACAGTTCATAAGCAGAAAAGTTTTATTTAGCCTTTAACACTTCACTGTACTTCAGTTGTTCTATTTAAATTACCAGCGGACAAGCAGATGACAATCACACCACTCAGAAATACCACTAGCCTTAAAAAACATATTCAGAATAGGTTTTTCACTACCATAAAATGTGAAAGCTACAACTAAGATCAGTTTTAGCATGCTGCATGTAAAAACAATGCAAATGTACCAGGCAGAGCTTGCAACCTAAACAGACAGGACAAAGGAAATATCCTTATACTTAAAAGGCACAAAAA
Source organism: Merops nubicus (assembly GCF_000691845.1). Classification (NCBI taxonomy): domain Eukaryota; kingdom Metazoa; phylum Chordata; class Aves; order Coraciiformes; family Meropidae; genus Merops; species Merops nubicus. Next base: position 30,957 of record NW_008629219.1, read on the forward strand.
TATTAAGCGCAGGTAACACGGACAAATCAGTGGCAATTTGTCAAAGGTGTTCAGTTGCTTACATAGACTAGTGACAGAGTAAGAAAGTAAATAGGAGCTTTTAATTCCCCAGTCCCTATCCCACCCACAGTCTCCACGGCAAATTTTCTTAGACAGAACAGCATCCTCTTAGTTCTTGAGCAGCAGAAGAATTTTCCACAATTCCACGCTACCTCCTTCATCATCAAGTCCTATGAATTAGTGACCTCTGCTATTTGGTCACACTTGCCATGCAAGGGGAAAAAGATGAAAAAAAATCATCTGTCTGCAAACAGCTTCAGACAACAGTTTTGAATGGGATACATGTAGTGTTCTGTCCAGCTCTGTGGAATTTCTAACAGTATACAATCTGCCTAAATCAAAAAGGAAATAAAGACCTGTTTCTATTCAGATATTCCTTTATGCTGCCAACAGTCGTGCAGGACAATGGAGTGCTCCTAGTTACTGAAATAAATGGTGACCTGTTTTCACCATTACCAAAAGTCTGGTGTGCAACACATTCTCTGGCTTTGGATAAGACATACACCAAAAATCAACCCCAGAACACTGTTATATAAAAACATTTGCAAATCCAGACCATTTATTGTTGTGATTTTTATCATAACAATATATGTAATAAATATATTTATCACATATATGCACTGCTGAGGAATGCATCATTTCCCTGGGAGCAATGAGAACAAGATAAGCAAGAAATGAGCTGAAATACCACCTATTTTTCCAAAAAAAAAGCAAGCACCCTACTCAAAGCCACGCCACTAATTTTTGCCTTGACAGAGCCACTGAACATCAGCCTCAATTTTACAACAAAAGAGCGAAGCCAAATAATGTTCCTCTCAGAGACCATGTATAATTTTTAATCCCAAAGCAGTTCTCAATGTTTATGAAAACAAAGGCTTTTTATGTCTGAGAAGCTATTCACATTCAAGAATCCTGATGCATTATGAGCTGCTAGGTCAAGATACATACCACAGATTTATCCTCACTCCCTAATGGGGCAAAAATCCTCAGGAAAAACAACTGGTGTATTGACAGGACTTTTATGGATTCTTTAACTGAATAGTTAGAAGATCAAGAATTCATGGCAGGCTCCAGGGCAAGAAGTCCGCATATACATACACAGAAATTACTTCAGTCTTGGCACCACAACAAAAACTAAACAAAACAAAACAAAACAAAACAAAACAAACAAAACAAACAAACCGGGGGGGGGGGAAAAACCCAACCCAAAACAAGTCCCTC
>NW_008629219.1:32268-47539 GCF_000691845.1 Merops nubicus
GAAAGTTTGTACAGAAAGAAATGTTCTTGGTGCTCTGTAGTTCAAGTTCCACCATGTTTCCCCACACTTGAGTCCATATCAAAACCTGACCTGTGCTGACTGAAGGATGTGCCCTCATTAGTATAATTGATCAGAAAAGCATCAAATTCCTTTCATAAAAAGCCACTGGCTCTCAACTCTTCAATGACTTATGCCCAGAAAAGCCTATCATCTTGACATTAAGCTGAACACCATCTGTCCCCTTATACACATTTACATATTATAAGTGTATCTTGAGTCCAATCCTACACTCGTTCATTAATGCAAAATAATTGGCTTTATTTAGTTTCCTTGCAAGCCAAAAAAAAAAAACTTAGTCCCTATCATACAAATAAAGAAAAGATGTAACGCAATTCACTTACCGAAGGATTTCCTTCCGAGTGAAGAATGTGCAATCCTGTGAAAAACAAAATGTGTTATTTTACTACAGAAATACTGAAAATAACTGCAAAGAATTATTTTTCAATCTTTTAGAAGGAAACTCAGATCTAGCAGAAAAAAACATTAAAGATACCATCTGTGTACCATCTGGTTCTGACTCACAAAACAATATATGCTATAAAATAACTGAAATACCCTAAGGACAGAGCTATCAGAAAACAACAACAAAACACCTTGCTCAAATACATCTCCACTGTGGAATGACCAGAAACAAAACTAAATCAAAAAAGAAAAAAGACAAAAACAATAAAGGGATCTAGAAAGCTATAAACAACAAATAAATGAAGACAACTATCTTCTAATTTGGAGTATTCCTCAATTACAGACAACTGTTTTAATAATGAAAGTCATGTACTGATTAACTCTTTTCACTAAGAATTACTTCGCACTGTGGTCACTTTGGCAAAGGCTGCAAACTCCCATGCATGAGGAACATGGCTAAAAGGACAGTCCCTGCTCCAAACAGCTGGCAAACTATTCAACTTTCCCTGTGCTATCATGGAACTTGAAATAATTCTTATTAGAATGCGAAGTAGAGCTGGCTGAACATGAGAGAGCATTAACCTGCACTCTGACTGGCTCTGTAGTGGGACTGCACTTAGACTGCTTCGATTCACTCTATACCAACAGCTGCCTTTTGTTAGAACTCACACACTTCCCAGAAGAACCATAACAGAAGCATAGAAATGGTTTGCATCTCATGTGTTTCTGCATCAGTTACAAAACAAGTGATATTTTCAGATGCTTTGAGGAACCATGATATTCAGTCTCATCCCATGAACAGAAATTTTCCCTGATCCCCACTACCTTTTCTAATATATTTGGGGCAAATTCCACATTGCATGCAAAACTAAGAACACTGGAGGCAATGAAATATTGGATAATCCATTTAATTCAGGCCATAAGCTCAGAGAACACGCATCATCTTGTCTTGGAGCTGGCGGCTGATGAGGGTGTATATACAGGGAGGAACAACAAAACCACAAAATTCTTACTGATTATCCATCTCTCTCCCATGTGATATGGCAAGCCATTTGCTTAAGAATTCAGCTCTTAGTAGTTTTCCTCCTTTGATGTAAACATATGTTAAACAGACCCAGTTTGTAAATTGGCTAGTGACAGGGTAACAAGGGATTTGTAAATTATACTTCGGAGTACATAGAGGTAGCATGACTCCCCCAGCCCTGCTCTTCAGTCCACTAGTGAAAAACCATTTCCTTCCTAAGCTGAACATCTTTTTGGCTAAATGCCCACTTCTTCCAAGGAGGGGGAAAGCAAATGATCACAGCTAGCTGAAGCAGTCAAGCAGCTTGTCTCAGGTATCCAGGTATGCTACCAGTCCTGCCCAGTATCAATTATTGAGTTTGCTTGCTCTCCTCCATATAAAGTGGCAGGAGAAGCTATTGTGTAGCAGAATAGTGTTACAAGGCACAATAGGAAGCACCTTGTGAGCTGCTGACACTGATGTCACATTGTCTGGAACTGCACAAAGTGAAATAGGAGCCAGCTGGTTAACTCTTCATTAATTCCAGCACATTCAACACTTACAGTCAAACTGTCACTTAAGGATGCTTCACTTACTAAGGAAAGGCAGGTGCAATCTCACAAATAATTGTAATGCCCTCAGCAGCAATCATCCCGTAATTATATAGGCTTAAGAAAACAGCAGACACTGTTACTTAACTACAAAGCTGACAGGGAATTGGTAGGCAAATGGAGATGAAAGACACAAAGGAAAAGGTACTCTTTACCTTCCAGAAATCAGGCAAAAATACCATTGGAAGACCCACTAAGAGGTCGGACCATAAGCCCCTTTTGCAAAAGGTCCACCTACATTTGTTGGTTTGTTTGTTTTAATCTGAGTCACCTCATGTCTTTGACAACAAACACTACTGTCTGCCTTTTCTTTTTAATCAAACAAAATTTTTACTTATGTAATCTAAAAACTACTGGTATTGAAAACCTTTTTAACAAAAGTAGTGGGAACTATCTGCTTGACCACTGTAACTGACTGCAGTATTCCAGTTATGCCTGCAATTAAAGAGAACTGTGTCAGGGATGAGTGGTGTCAAAAAAACACCCGAAACAAAAACTTACAGTGGTTTCACAGACCACTTGCAGAGATCCTAAAACTACTCACGGTCAGAGCATCACAAATTAATTGTGAACTGGCCTATGCTTCTGATCCACAGCAAGCTCACAGACACCACTTAGGAGATGCTTTACTGTTGGCAAGCCTGCCTGGTCTCAAATGGCAGATGTAAAAGCCATGGCTCCAAGCTATCTCCGAAAATGAAGTCCAGCCATCTCTTTGCTTCTCTGCTTTTTTTTTTTTTTTTCCTAATGGGGCAAGGGGCTAGGTGATTTTTTGGTTGGTTTGGTTTTTTGGTGTTGTGTTGCTTGTTTGGTTTTTGTTTTTTTTTTCTGAAAGCACAGCCCTAAGATGGATCAGTTATGATGGAACAAGGGGTCTAAATAACATAATTACATTTCATAGTTGCTTGAACTCCAGCAATTTAATTCCAATTTAATTAAAGACCTTTGGCCAAAGAAACACGGAGGTGAATCATCCAGTTTTCTTCTGGATACTTCATTCATATGGAGAATACACAATGATGGGCAATAAATAGTAAACTAACAAGTTAAATAAACTCCCTCATACGGAAAGTTGAAGTGGGTCCTGGAAAACATTTGTCATTTATGCATATAATGGCATTCATCTTGCTTCAAGTCAGAGATATCATGGAAAGCCATGTTATTATATGGACTATTATCTTGCTATTATACAGACTGTATTTGAGTTTATTATGAACTTGAAAAGCAACCTATTTCTTCTGTCTGGACACTAAAGCCCCTGAGAATCCTGCTAGAAAAGCACAAACTCAACACTGAACAAAAACAATGCCACCAAAGTTTACGTAATTCTTAGCAATTCAAGATTTCTGGCAAGAATTTATCCTAAGAATAATTGCTTTTATTTCTAACACTACACAATGGCCTGGAAAACTGCTAACAGGAGGCCCTTTGTTGGTTTTAGGTTATCTAAACTAGAGGATTTGCCTTGAAAGGGTACCTAGTCAAGCACCTGAGAAAATATGTGCTCCTTTTCTAAGATCAACTACCCCATTCCATCCGTGCTCTTAATATTCAAGTTAATTAGAAGTCTGACAAAGGATCACTCCTGTTTTTTTGGAGGCAAGCTATCACTTAAATCTGCAAATATCCACTTACCTTCCTTGCAGCTAGCAAAGTGAATAGAATAAAATAAAGCAAGCTGAAAATTTCCCTTTCATTTCAATGAGATCAGTAGCTCATATAATGGGACTTGGTTCTCAAATCTGGCATTTAAGTAGCTTAACTGGTTCTTAAAATATTTTGCAGAGAAAACAGTCAGATGGTGTACTTATTTTCTCCGAGTAGCTTTACTCTTGGCTGGGAGTGGGACTTTCTGCAAGTCACTCAACATTGCTTGTAAAGTTGGGTTAGTGGCTTTTGCTTAAGGTCTACCTTATAAAAGTTCAGAATATACAGGTTGTGAAGAGTTTTACTATGATTTCTTATGCCAGGTGAATGCAGATCTAGAACAAAATGGGAACAGACTGAAACATGGTGCTCCTCTATCTTTTCCACTAGTCTGTAAGATTTTACTGCAATCTCCTACAGCAGTTCTGTGTTCTATGGAGATTTGAACAAAAACCAGGAATAGATACAACTGTGCTGAGAATGGTGATACTTAACTTTATGTAAAATGTATATACACAGCATAGCATGAGATATGGCTCTAGAAACAGACCACAAGTCATTTGTTCTGCTGGACCTACTGCCAATACCAGAGCGCAGTGCAGTTTATGAATGACAGAGTCCACTGAATGAAAGATTATCACTTACCACTTTTAGAAGCAGGTATCATAAAGCAGTTTAAAAAGAAAAAAGAAAAAAACAACCAAAACTAATAGACCAAATGAAAACTAATTTCACACAGATAAGCAAAACACCTACAGAAAAGAGGAGAAGGAAAATTGGAGAAAAGAACATCGGAATGAAACAAGAGCAATTGTCAAGTATGCTTTTAAAAAAAGCATACTGTGGAATACTATTTCTAAAATCTATTAAATGTTTATTTCTCCTCTAAGAGAACAGGTATCTAATTCTGCCTTTTATATGCATAGTTTAGTAAGGGCAGGTTTATTCTGATTCTGCAACAGCTCCATTGGAAAGGTTTAGAAACAGGAAATAATATAAAATAGTCATTGCAATACAAAATCACTTCAGTCTCAAACAAAAGCCAGCACACCACAGATAAACCAATGACGAACTGGCAGGAATTTTAATAATATCCTCAAGTCAAGGCAGGTTAAATTGACACAGCTGTCTTCCTGAGCAACCTTAAATAAATGAAAAGTACTGAATGCTGCAACATTTTAAATATTAACATTTCAAGCAAATTCTTCCAGAGGTTTCATTTTTTAAATCACAAATAGTCTTTTGTACTGTGCCAAAAGTGAACAAGTTTTGTAAGAAAGTTTCGTCACCATAAAAATCATCACCTGATGAAGTAACTAAAAAACAAAATTAAAAGGTACTGGATAGAAGTATACTAATTTTCATATAAGATCTATTATTAAACTTTATTCTTTTATTCTAGCTGCCATACAACTGAGATAGTTATAGAATTTGTGCAAGACTGAGTCAGGAAGATATTTACATATTTTCATCACTACAAATACATAAAGAGTTACTGGGAGTCGATGAGACTAGCACCAGTCTAAGTTGCATAGCTGTGCAAGCACTTCAGTGAATCTGGATTCAAATACCAAAAAAAATCCAGTCAAAGTTAATATCTGCAATAATAATAGTAATTTTATGCAGACTTTTATCATTAAAAATGCCATTTGAATTAGAAGGCCAGTGGAGATTTTAACATCCAGCCTATCTTTATTTATAACCACATATATTTTAGAATTACAGCCAGCACAACCTAACTACAGTGTTTCAGGAGGAAAAAGCTGCAGCTTTAAGAACCAGTTTGTATACTTAGACTGCAACATGGGAGTAGAAACAGTTAAACATCAGCAAGGACTGAGGAAGAAGCAAACAATCAATAAATTAATTTTGCTCAATCCATATATGCACCAAACAGCAACATGAAACCAGAATCTGACTAAAGGATAATTTCACAAGAGCCTCGTAACATTATGATGCTACTTAAATTTGCACATTAACAGCAGTACTCTACACCAAACTGAAAAACAGTTTTTACAGAAGGTCCTGAGAAACCTGTGATGAATACACATTTTGTAGTCTTGCAATGGGTTCGTTTTCATCAGAGATTCTGATTAAGTCAAGCATAACATTTTAAATCAAAAGATAGCTTGATGACCTAGTTTCACGTTTTGTAAATGGCATTTCTTGACAGATGATAACATAACTTGTTTAATCTGGTTTTGCAGAACTCTCACAAAATATAGCTGAATTCCACTTTGACCAGAATTCTAATAAAAGGAAAAAAAAATAGTTCTGGAATGGACAAACTCTTGTGCAGAAGAAGCAAGTAATTCTTTCATATTACTATCTCTTATTGCAATATTGCCTAGAAAACCCCCAGGATAAACATCAGTTTGTTTTGAGGCTGCAGTAGATAATACAAATAATCCCATGAATGAACACATACAAAAGAAATAAAACTGGTCATATCTGATATAAAATAGTTATGCTTTATATTGTCTAGATTCTATTAGGAAAAAAATGGAATCAAATTGGTGTCAAATTGAGACCACTTAGAGTAACCCTAGAAAAGGCAGTGACATAGACTGAACAGTACACTACTTTGTCCATACCGCAAGCAGAGCTTCTGTGTGTTTCCTACTGGGTATAATTGTTCCTCAGTGAGAAATGCAGTGTCCTGAGCCAAAACACAGCTCTCATGTTGCTTTATAGCACACCTGTATTTTCTACTGCTTCAAGTATCTTTAAATAGCATCACTCAAAAAAACCTAAATTGCTGTTCCTTTTCTTTTCTCAGTACGACTTGACCTCCAAAATCTGTAGACAACTTCTAAAAGCTTAATTTTAAAATGTTTGATTGCAAAGAAATACATCTTTCTTGGTGATTAATACTTACCATGAATTGAAAAAAACACAAACAAGCAAAATGAGTAATCCACAAAAACCCCACAACCAAACAGTCAAGCACTCCCTAGCAGAATGCATTTTCTTGCAAGGCTAACTTTTGAAACGAGGCGAATCTCAATGAGGAAACCCATGTTTGCAAAAGCCTAATTGTCAAGACATTTCACTAAGCTTATGAAAATTTAAAGAGCTGCCAACTGGAACACAATCTTAATAACAGATTATATGATCTTAATAACAAGCGATATGACAAGGTGTTAGGAGATTTGCAGCTTCCCAGTCTTTCTTTAATGTGCCTCTACCCATTTTGAATTTTAAAAAAAGCTATGTGAAGTTTAATATTACTGAGTCCTATTACACATTTTTTTTTTTACCATTTCAGCGGGCCACACATCATCTGTATTAAGAGTATTTTTTAAAACGCATCTATTAAAAACACTGAGGTCATCTTGTGGGTGACCAGATTTACAGTTATGTCGTTTAAATGTAAAGGTTCTGCTAAAGTGACTTCTCAGTATGACAGTTTATATGCAAAAGAAGTTTATACATGGGCATTTCAGAAAGTTTTAGACAAATCACATGAGGTTATTTTATTTCCTTAATATCATAATAATGATCTGAGATTTACGTATGCTAGCTCTCCAAGCAGGTAGTTGTCCTGCAGCTTTATCTTTACTCCTGAGAGATTAATCAATGATTCATTTTAAAAGCAATTTACATGTATATGCCTGGCTGTACACTGTGGTACAGATGTACACAACAGACTGTCAAAGACCCTGGTACAAAGGGTTTTACTTCGGTCCAGCATCAGAGGACCTGGTCACCCTGGTTCAAGAAATTAAAAACTTTTGTTTTTAATATTATAGAACCATTTCCCATTCTTCCCTTTTCTGTTCTGAAGGCATTCCACACAAGCGAAAAATGCAGGTAAGATGGCAAACTCCAGGTCAAACAGCTCCCGCATATTCCTCCAGAATGCAGTCGAGACGAAAGAGCTCACTGGATGGATGATGACAGCAGTAAGCCCAGAATTTCTCTGTTCAAAAAGATCCAAGAGGAATGCAACTAATGGATCAGAGCAAATCATCATCAAAATGAGGACTTTGATTGTTCACAGCATGAGCAAATACTCCTTCCTGACAAATTCTGTTAGTGATTGCTCAGAAACTTGTGATTTTACTGTACTCGCCATAATTAGAAGGTGCTACTACTAGTCAAAAATTATCTAGCACTGTACTAATAAACTACAAGTCCACATGTAACAGAAAAAATCCCCTAGTCTGATTCAATCCACTGGGCCTAGCAACTGCCAGGCTTTGAGATCAATTATCCCACATTATGAAAGGCTGGGGCTGCAAAAGCCATTAGAGAAAGGCAATTTCTGCATGAAGAGCAGTGAATTAGGGATGACATTTCAGCTCTTGCATTCGCCAGTTTATACCAAGAAGATAACATTAATTACATTTGGATTTTGTTTTCTTTTACTGCAGATGGGCTCTGTTCTGTGTTCACTTTTATTGGTAGTAGGAAGACAGACATTGGTGTTTTACAGATCTTTGATTTCCCTCTTGCTTATCGAGCCAGGATGTCAGAAAAGCATTTCTGGATCTTAGACTAATAAATCTAAGACTGCTAACTTTAATATATTACAGTGAGAGACTCCTGGTGAGAGTGAGATGTGAAAATGAAGCTTCTTTAATTTTTACTTTGTCACACATTTCCTACAATGACAAGAAAAAGCCTAGGAATTTAATAAGAGCATTTAGTTTATCTTCTATTTTCAGCATCAGATAACATTTTAAAGCATTTTAGCATGTCTTCGTAGCCTGACTCCATGGCTAAGTATCTACCCCTGAGAAAAGTCCATGTTAGCAGCAACTCCAAAGAAAATTATTATTTAAAATCATAGTTTCTACTTCAAGCGCTTGAATCAAAGAACCTGAGGGTAAAAATTAGGTTATTTATCTTGTGTGCACTGGATTTGTCCCTTGGTTATCACGAGATCAAGTAAGCGTTCATTTCCTGCACTGTTGATTCTGTTTATGGCTCCCTGTAAGGGAACAGAGCAATGCAGCCAGCCCTGCCTGCATCTCGTAGTAAGTAGTCAGCTGCCGCCTCCTCTTCCTTCAGCACTCTTCAATGTATTGCCTCACTACACTTTCAGAAATTTGTTCAAGATGCCCACTGTGTAGATAGCTTCCTGCAATCCATTTCAGCAAGATTTGCAGTGTGCTGAAACATAACTGAAATCTGGGATTTTTTTACACTATTAAAAACTCAGTCCATGCAATGTGAAGTAAATACCAACAAGCTATCTCTGGATATAAAATGCATACTTTTTTTTCTGTCAAAGTAAGGAATTGCCACCCAGGAGTGGATGCAAGCATACGGACAACTACTCTGGAATTACATTAAGCGTATCTCTCTGACTTATCCTTAGGAGAAGTGAAAATACAGAGAATTGTTTCTTTTTCTCCCTTATCCTCTATTCACAGCAAAGGAATAGGGAAGATAATGAGATTATTGCTACACTTTCCTCTTTACAAAACAACCAGCAGAAAAATTCTACTAAAACCACCCATTGTCACGCTAGTCACAGTCTTTGTCTCGCCTCCTAGTCCAGACATTGAAGATTTGACTCCTTTCCCTATATACAGGCAAGAGTATTATTTTGGGTATATTCAACAACCCAGCCTTAGAATACTATTGCAATTGCTAGGGGAAAAAAACCAACCAAACAAAAAAAACCCCACCAGAATATATGTGTGCAGGCTACAAACAAAGTTTTCATTTATATTTGCAAAAAACTTCCCAAAACAAAACAAAAACCCTACACCACACAAACATATGAAGATTACTAACTTCCTTCTTCTAATGCAAATGAAGATATCTTACCTGGTAGGCATCGAGCTGTTCATCAGTAAATATCGTCTGCTTATTACCCATCTTAAATGAGGAATTCTTCCTCTATGCAAATGCATCCCATTAGGAGTAGCTGGATCGCTCTGTACTGTAGGCATTTAGAGCACGTATACTCCGTGAAGGTGCTGAAAGAATCCCCAAGCCTGCATTGAACTGGCTTTGACTGTACCTGTCCAATGAGGAAGGACGCAGCACTGGGAAATCTTTGCAAGGGCTGAGTTGAGTGTGGCGGTGAGGAAAGCGTTAAAATCTCAGGCAGGACTCGCCTCAAACCAGCGACGCCATCCTCCTCCCTTTTCAGATGCTTTTCTAAGAGGCACACAGAGCTTTTACAGTAACACCAAACCCGAAGAGCCAGCACCAGAAGAAAAGAGCTCTGGATTGCCCCCGCGTCTGACTCGCTTGCTCCCTGCGCAAGCGGGGCACTCCCGCTCGGCACCTTCCCGCCTCGGAGCAGCTCTGCGTCACCCCGCGACGCTCGGCAGCGCACACAGAGCCAATCTGGGGAGACGGGTCAGCAGAGGAAACGCTTCTGCGGCTGGTCCCCCCGCAGCTCCAAGCGCGCCTGGGTCCGTGCTCGGGTCTGAGCCGGCCGGTGGAGGCTCCAGCGGCCCCACATCGCCAGGTGCCGCAGGGGCTCCACAGCAAACGCTTCGTCTGCACCCAGCCCTGGCTATCGAGGAGGGGAGCTCGCTGCCAGAGGTGCCGAACTCCCACGTGTGCCCGTCAACGCAAGTATTCCTTCTCACAGTAAATAATATTTAGAAACAAGCAACGAGGCGCAGGAAGGTTAAAGTAGTTCAGACGTTCACCGGAGTCGGGCTGAAGCGAGCCCAGCTAGAGGCAGAGCGCGCCAGCGCAGCCTGAGGCACAGGGGGAGCGCCAGCAGAGGGCCCGCGGCACCGAGTCCCCACTTCCGGGAAAGCAACGAAGAGACGAACGGAACGGAACGGGTGAGATGCAGGCAGACAACAAGATAAACTCACACGTGCAGTATCTAACATCTGCGGAAGGATGCTAGGAAGAAAGTATTGTAGTTTTCTCACTAGAGTGCGAAAGGATGGGAACAGAGAGGGGAAGACGTTACGAGTCAGTCTCTTCGGACTGCTCACCTCCCATTTGTGCACACAGGGACGAGGGAGCTTACAAACGCTTAACAATTCCTACCTTCCTTAACGACAGCTCAGCCAGCGGCCATTATTTCCTCAGCAATGCAGCACCTTTTGTAAGAAAACCTGCAGAACTATCTTCTACTTTTCCCCCCGCAGCTTCTAATGATCCTGCTTTTTTAAAAAGACGATTCAAATACTGACTGTTGAGGCTTCCACTAGACTAGCCAGCTCTTCTCAAGCATGCTGTAGTGAGCTTGAGACCTACATTTGCTGCTTAATTACCTCACTATACTAGCCGGGTAAAATTTTAAGAACTGTGTGATGCACAAACTCAGATCTGTTTGTATGGATCAAAGATCAGATAATTTTCCAGTTTGCTCTTTCACTTCTTCTATCTGCTTGTATTTATCAAAGATTAGTTTTATTTGCCAGTTGGATGTTGAGCAAGGCTTACTCCCAGCAAAAGTCACTGCAACAAATCAATACTTTTCTATGTGCACAGTGAGAGCTGACCTCAGTGCTATCAGTACTGGCCTGTCATCACACTTCACTGCATTTGGATTTCTCTAAACTGTTTGCTAAAGCAAGCATATATACAACAATCTTGCCATTACAATATCCATTATAGCAGACAACACGGTTAAGCAGCCACTGCTTTCATCTGCTTTGAAGGTTTTATTCATGGAGCAGAAAATACACTACCAACCACACGCAGCAGATGTCATATTTAATAGCCAGGCAGCTGCCAGCTGCAATACCTGAACATCCGCCTTAGGCTGCAGTCTGACCCCAGCTGCAGGGGCTTGCTCGCACAGCCCAGCTCAGAGCCCAGCTCAGGGAGTGGGACAAATTGCCCTAGCACTCCTGATCACCCTCAGTGCAAAGGCTCCTGCTGTGGTCTGTTACTAGCCATGGCTGCTTACATAGGTGACTTGGCTCTGATTTCTTAGTAGAGATGCAAGCTGAGTAACAGACAGTTCATACTACCTTAAACTGTCTCTGTAAATTACACAGTGAGAATTGGACTGTGGTTTAAGCACGAAAGCTCTTCCTCCTCCTCAAAGGAAGACCAAGCTACCATGAACAGAGATCACTTTACCTGTTAACAAGAGGATCCACATAGAATTTTAACAATCAAGTTGCAGACCCACTGCATTCACTGCTCAAGCTGGTTTGCTGCTACTTTTAATTGGGGAAAAAGAACTCGTGAGACTTCATGACCATTACACCAAATGGTCCAACAACTTCCTCCCACACAGATGCTTTCTTGCAGATTAGCTCTTCAAAAAGACTCACTCTGTTAGCAAAAGGAAGTTTTGATTCAAAAGGGCTGCCTGTACATCTATTGTTATTGTCTGTGAGTTGTTAGGGCCCCCTTCTACTGTAAGTGTCACAATGATCACTACTTGCAATGTTTATGAGGGAGAAGGTCTAACCTCCACTGATGCTGCAGAAATTTCCGTCATCATTCACAATTCTGTATACTTCAAGCTACTCACAATTCTGTTTGCTCGGAAGAAAATGAGGAATAACAGTGTTTACCAACAATAGATGCTGTGCAGCTAGAATGATCAAAATGCCTGTGAGTCCCTTAAATAAAGAAGCTGTAGAGCTACAGAACATTACGACTGTAACATGCTAAAACTGGCACAAGCGGCCTCCTCTTGAATAGTTATTGCAAGCTGTAAATAAAAAATAAACTGTAAATGCACAGTTACAAAATCAAAATCCTTCAAAAAGCGAAAATGAAAGTAGTTTGATACTACTGCAGTGGATAGAAAAATTGCTTTTCTGACACATGACCAACAGGAGGTGTTGTGGTTTGAGGCTTGGAATGGGGGCGTGACCTTCCAGCAACTGGGAGGACCCCGGGTGGGGGTAAACCATTGTATTCCCTCCCCTTCCCACACACACTCTGATAAGAGGCAGGGAGTGGGTGCTAACTTCACTCCTGCCTTGCAGCTCAGAGGTGGAGGTTGTGCTTTCACTCCGTGGGACCTTTGGAACTATTTCTGAGGGTTTTGTATATTTTGCTTAATTTTTTTTTTGTATTTTCCCCTAATCTTTGTATATATTATTTTCCCTACCCCCCTTTTTCATTTTTTGTTCCTTGTTAAACAATATACTTCATTTTTTTTCAAAATCTCTCTCTCTCTCTCTCTCTCTGGGAAGGGGGGGGAGAGGCGAGTACATAGTTCTGTTCCGTGTGGGTCCTGCCCTGAACCCCTTTTTACACGGAACCAGGACAGGAGGTTGCTTATACCCCACTAAATTTGCACGGAAGTGCTACAGCCTCTCAGCAGATGCATCACGGGACCACGCCCTGTCCTGCGAACGAACAAACAGACCTTGCAGAAGATGCAAAGCTCATGGCCCTCAAACCAATGAAAGATGCTGACTGTCTGACTAAATAGCACCCGTTATGAGCAGGAACCTTCTGTAAAGGGTTTTTAATGCTAAAGAAAACAAACAGAAATTAAAAGCTTGTGCCAAAGTTGTTTGTTTTATGATTTTTATCTGTCTAGCTTAATAAAATACACTGTCTTAGAAGATGGAGGTTTCTGACTCCATTTCATTAAGCCTAACTTATTTATAAGAAATTGAGTAAACATTGGTTGGTTGTTTGGGGTTTCTGTGTGGTTTATTTTATTTAGGTTTAAAGATGCTTTAAAGGAGCCAATGTTTTGTCTCAGGGATGAAACAGTAACAAAATTAAGTAACTATTTCCTATGTAGACTGAACTGAATATAATGAATTTCCTCATGGAGAGACTCAATACAGTGATCACTGGACACCTTTTTTCTAGGCAAAGTAACTACTGATGTCTCATAACAGATCCCAACCAGCCACTGTTAGTGGATTAGTATTGTAGTATTGTTATGGCAGCATCCGTAAGATACAGACCAGAAACCTGTTGCAATAGCTGCTGAAAATACAAGGGGAAAAAAAATTCTCCCCAATTTCTTCCCTCCTCTCAATTGACAACCTAACCCTGGAAGTACAGGCAGACACAGTCAGAAAACACAAGAAAGCAATATGAATATTCTGATCAGCACAGTATAGCACATAAGATTTATGGAGTCCTTTGGTAAGTGCCACAGCAAAAGAAACAACAAACTGAAAGCAAGGAGTATAACAGATGTATAGATGGGACGCAGAACAATAAAACATTAAAAATTCAGCCAGTATGTCCTAGAAACATCACAGGTCAATCTGAGATTGGAGTAAGCCTCAATTTACATAAAGGGAGAAAAAGCAGCTGAGAATAGGGCACATGCAGCTGAGAATAGGACACATGCACTGTGGAAAGTAAAGATGGCACAATGAAAAAAGCTGATTATGTGCAAAGTGTGATCAAGCTTTGAACCAAAACCATTATTTTACAGAGACATTTAGAAAAGATATCTGCAAGGCCAATTTAGATCTTAAAGACTAAAAAGAAAAACAGCAGTAGTTACCAGAAGAAAATCAGTATCAAGAGAATCTGGCACACTTGCCATTACAGACAACATCTGAAAAACTATTCTCAATTCAAAGCATTATCAAAAATAAAATAAAACATACACGCAGTAGGCTGCTTCAGAACCCAGAAAATAGGGACCACTAGTACACTGCATTGTCAAACATCCATTCTGAGAATTTCTACTCCCACTTTCAGAACAAGAGCAAACTAAACACACAGTCCTTAGTTTTCAAGCACATACAGTACAGAGGTACGCAAGTGAAAAGGCTGCAAGTAATCTGATAACTCTATCACCAAAAAATGGCACAAAATATACTGAGCTAGAACTCAAATCTTTATGTTGCCAAAAAAAACTGTAGGAAACCAAAAGTAGTTTTGATTTTCTTTTACATTCTTTTCTGAGTTTAAACTCTCAGGCTATATCACTCTTTGCAAACAATGAGCTTAGAAATTCAGTACTGATTTTGTATCAAAGCTGGGAGTCTAATTGGTTCCTGTACTTAATTGTTTGAACTGACAACAAAATAGTTGACACAAATGGACCGAACACAGTTGCAAGCAACGGCAACACTGTTATTTAGACAGCAGAGCCCATCAAAAGAGAGCCTCCGCATCCCTGTTTCTCTAAGGAGGTAATACAGAAGGTGGCAGTATTAACGCCATTTCAGAGGTGGGAAAATCTTTCCAAAGTCAGATGACGCCGTTATTCCCAGAGGGCTGAGCTCAACTGCCTTAGCATTTCACCCTCAGGAGCAGCACTAGCTAGCTTACCCGACTTAAGCACAGAGAAGAATAAGCAGTCCTTAGCTGCTTTAGACTCGACTTTAAGCCAGCTGTAGCTGCTCGGGAAGGGACACCCCGCAGCTTGGGGCCTTCCGCCGCCACAGGGGAGTGGACTCCCAGAACTGACACACAGCAGCACCAGCGTTTTTAAAAGTAATGAGACAAAACCCTAAAAATTTAAGGTAAATACGAATGTTAAACTGCCCGTATTTCAACAGCTTTGGGATTTGACACTTGAAAGCGCACGGCTTTTTTTCTGTGCTGCACCCAATACCTGACACTCTCCCTCGTTGAAGCGCGCCCTTGAGGAGCGGGCGCGCTGCCCTGAGCGGGGCCGGCGGGAGGACGGGCAAACAGAGCCCGTGTCCCCACACGCAGGGCT
>NW_008629220.1:0-15574 GCF_000691845.1 Merops nubicus
TGCCGCTGCCCTGCGGGCGGGCCGGGGGCCGGGAACGCATCCCGAGCGGCCAAAACGTGGTTGAAAGCCGGCCCGCCAGATCCCTGGATGCACAAGCTTGCCGTTCTCGTTAACTGAGCCGATTAAAGGTTTTTATTCGGTGTTTAGTTTACGAATTATTTAATTCTCCTGCAAACAACAGGGTTATTGATCTACAAAGTGGTCACTCTACAAGCGTGGCGATGCAGTGCATACACACGCGCAGGAACTGCCGTGGCCTCTTTCTGTAACATCACTCATGAGCCTGTACAATGCCAGTCCAGTGCAGCTTTAATGGCAGAAGACATCTCTAGCTGAAATAATTACACATATTCCGAACTGTTTTCTAGATCTTCATCAATAGCACCGACTGGTTCAGGCTCTGGAAGTGAAAGGGGAAACCTTTCACTCACTTTAGAGTAGGCAGAGGCTGGAGGTTTCCAGGAACTGGCAGCTTTGGGATGATGTGCGCCAGGGGAGGTGGAACCCTCCTCATCCAGCCAAGGTGAGTCGGAAGATCAAAAAACTTGTGGCCCTGCTGTGAAGGGGGAGGCGTGGAACACAGGCACAGATGAGACAGCATATAGCAGCTTGCCATTCTTAAAGCAACAGAAATGGCTTAGTGCATTACACTACCTAAAACATGTAAAATCTACACAGGCTTCTGTGAAAATAAATAACGCAGTTCAGTTCTGTTTTCCTACACAAAACACCAGCAATTCAGCTGCAGTTTCCGGACAAAAACCTCAACCAATTGAGAGGCACTTAGATTACTTTTTTTTTTTTTTTTCATTAGAGATTGATACCATGAACAAATATATAGCACATTGATTGATTCCTGTCATTTTAACAAAGGTCAAAGATACCTATTAGCAACTGCTCACCACTTCTGGCCTAAATCAAGTCATTCTGCATCACTTGTGTAGTAATGCAAAGTAGTCACAGAGGTTCAGCAAATCCAATCTGGAAAATTTATCTTTCTTCTCGCATTTTGCATTGTATAGTAGTTTGTATTTTACTTCTTCAGCAAAGGCAAATTTCTGCATAGCTTTTTGAGAAGTACCCATGCTCCTTTAAATGAAGAAATGAAAGAACAGATGCCTGAGTGCTGCTTGGCAGCAAGAGCACCGGAGTGGCAGGGCCCTGCAGGCACGTTAGGCAAAGTATCTCAAGTGCCTTGTTGTTGTGGTGAGCAGAGCCCGCCCTAGGCAGGGATCGGCGTGCGGAAGATCTCGCGATGTAACGGAAAGCTCAGACTGCCCACGAGGGGCCTTGTGGGTGTGGCTTGTGCTATATAAGCAATTGCAGCTGCGCAATAAACGCCGTTTGCAACATCCTTCACATTGAAGCCTGTGTCTGCTGATGGTACCCAACGGCAGAGGCTGGGTGGCAGAGATCCCGGGGTTCGGGTGTCGGTAAAGACACCTTGTGTCACAGCAGTACCAAGTGTAAAAAATCTAAAGGTACCAACGAAAGAATTTGTTCCTTATAGCATTCCTGTGATGAGAAGCTGGTATTTGCCATGCCAAATCCAAGGCAGCTATGAAGTTCCTAATTCCATTGCCACTGCAGTCAGAAGAAACAAAATCTCAATCTCCTGTATAGGGCTATACAGGGATCTAACCACGTTTGGATTTAAATGCTTTTCCATGTTTACAAGGGAAATAAACCAAATTCCAGGCAGTATTTACTTCACGTCTATTTCAAATCTGGAAACATCTTAATTATTTTGTCTATATAATGTAAAATTTATTTCCCTGAATGCTTTTTATATTTATTTTACCTGAGTGGTTTCCAGGTTTTGAGACCCCCATAATGCAAAACTGAGCTTCCAGCATGAAACATACTTCAGACAAAGCATGGTGTCCAAGGCAAATAAGATTTGGATGCTATTTATGGAAAAGCCAGTCTGGCATTTTCATGGGTTAAACAACTATCTTCCTCTGCAACAGTTTGGTGCCCAGGAGTAGATGAGCTGCTCCAATCTGTTTTCTCTGTCACTCATTTTAACATGAAGGTAGAGTTTAACTTTCACTAACAGCAATTCTCATGCTCAGATTTATGAAGAAAACCTCTAAGCAGGCATCAGTGTGTATAAAGCTGGGATAAAGAGATAATAGATCTCATGAAAAAGAGAATTAAGTCTTCCTTATATTTTTTGTGTTCAAGCAACCTACCAGTAGTACTGACCAGCATCCTTTCTGAAACTGCTCATTGCCTCCAAAGCTTAAATGACATCATATGAAAAAGATTTTATTCCATTTTCTCAAACACAATTGGGAGTTTCCCTATAAACATTCACCAGTAAATAATATAACTCTCTAATTAACCTCATTCCTAATTTCCTACCCAGTCAGCTTCTTTGATTACATTGCTATCACTGTATGAGAGATTTAGTTCTGATTTTACCTTGAATAATAAAAAATATTAATCTCCCCCAAAATACACCCACTTCACTTATCTAACTGTTAAATATTCTAAACATCCATCAGAAATGTTTTGCCTAGCTTTTATTTTATTTGCAAAGCATAAAAAACAATATATAATTTTATTGTGAAAGTTTAGTTTCTACAACCATCACTAATGAGACTGCATTCCTGGCACAGAGCAAAACAAAGAAAACAGATCAGAAACAACCTTGAGCTGATAAGAGAGGAAGGATTAGTGCTCTAGTGCACCTCAAATGTATGTTCTCAGGGCTTCCTAGCTACTTGCAGCATGTCCCACAGGTACAGTACGTATGAAGCTTAGATGCACCAGATGACGTTGCTGTCTTGAAGCAGCAATATGCTAGTACAAATAAGGCTCATGAGAATGAATGAGGCAGCAAGCCAAGGACATCTTTAAAAAGATAATTCATCTTGTCAAAACATACTAGATCAGAGTGTTTAACACTTTAAAAGCAGGTGTGTTGGCAGACATCATTTCCCTGTATTTCCCATGCCATGAGTTTCAAAGACTGAGGTGTCACTGAAGGAGAGTTTCTAGGCTCAGCTCTGATAACAAGTGCAAGTGCCTACAGGCCACACTCTGTGGTACTATGATGGGCTGTGAGAGCCCATGAGCTCCAAGGAGTCATGTGTGGAGGCTTTCCAGGCGTTCCTCCCTTGGCCCCAGCCCAGCCCCATTCCCAGGCAGGCACTGCCATAGGAAGTAGGAGGGAGTTGCTCCAGTTCTAGGTGGGGACTTCAGCTGTGGGACCTGCCAGGTAGAGGGATCCTGTTCTGCACGTGCAGGGGTGTGTGAAGCATGTCAAAGCAGATGGGTCCAGCTGACTTCATCCTCTCCAGAGCATAAGCTGTGAATCTAATTGTTATATCAACTTTCACCTAGATTTATTTAAGAGTTGACTTGGAAATATTCCTGCTTTGCAGCAAGTTAAGATAGCCAGCGAGTCTAGGCAGCTTCACCTAGTCCTTGCAGATTAAATATTACAAATAAAACTCATGAATAACAAAAGAGTATCCTCTGAGTAGGAAAATTTTGTTGAACATTTCTTCTACATGAAGGTGGCACGCTGATAGGATTGGCCTCAGCATCTTAATGAGTAGGATGTGATCATAAGAATTACATCTTTAAGTGGAATACATTTCAGAGTGGTATCACTAATCAGCAGCACCTAATTAAGAAACAGATGTTACTTGTGGTACACTGAAGTAGAACACTTGAAGCAAAGCTCAAAGCTAGACTCTTCATCCTTCAGCTCTGTCCTCAGCATTTATGCTGACAGAAGGACAGTTCTTTCCAAAATTTAATTTTAGAAGGACTCAGCGTTTCAGCAGCAAAGCTGTAGTTTTCTGTTCACTAAGTTGTGTTTCTGCAGAATTATTTCCTGAAATTAGGAAATGTTCCACATTTTTACTTTCCATTTAAAAAACAGGGCCTGCAACAGCCTTGCTGTGGTTTAACCTCAGCTGGCAACTAAACACCAGTCACCTGCCCACTGCCCTGCCACCCCCCAGCTCATGGGATGAGAAGGAGAATTGGGAGAAGGTGGCAAAACCCCATGGGTTGAGATAAGGACAGTTTAACAGAACGACACAAAGAGAGAGGAAACAACAGCAACAATGCTAATACCTATTGAATCCTTTATAAAGTGAGCGATAGAAACCACGGGGCTCTACCAGTAGTGGGACGTGCTTTCCCGGCTCCAGCTGAAGCCACACACTGAAAAGAGGCAGGGCTTCCCCAGGCCAGCCCTCCCCTTATGCAGTGGGCATGACATCACTACGCTATCGAGTATCCCCTTGGCTGGTTCGATTGTTTATCCTGGCTGTGGGCCCTCCCAGCTGCTTGTGAAAATTAATCCTGTCCTAATCAAACCCAGGACAGGCCCTGACCCCTGCAAAGTTTCATACAGTGAAATCTGTGATTGCCTCCCTTCTCTCAGAGGTCCTTATGCCCAAAGAATATAAAATAACTTGGAATATCAGTTGATGAGGGAAAAAAAAAAAAAATGAAACTAATATCAGTAAGAAGTATATGATTCCAGGAGTCAATGCAAAGAGCCCCATAGACTTCAGAGAACTTTGGGAAAAGGCCCAGAATTTTGTAGAAGGGCTGGTTTTGGTCTTAGGGAGAAGAGAGAAAGGATAAAAACAGTGACAGTTTTGTTATCAGGAGGAATCTGATAGTCTGAAATTCCATTTAAAAGAAAATCTGAAGAAAAATTACAGGATATTGTAGTTATACCCCAGGATAAAACAGCAGGTTTGGAGAATTTTGTGGATCATTTATCCCCCCAGCTTTAAATATCTGCATTTAATATTTTAGGAGCAGAGAATGATTCAAACTAGGTTGAAAGTGCTTGGAGAACAACACTGGCTCACAGCAGCAAGCAGGAAGAGTGTGAGAAAGGCAAGGATTTTCTTTAACAAACTTCCTTCCAAGTCAGAGGATCCATAGGCATGAGAAAACAAACACTTCAACTACTGCTCCCAAGCACAGAGTTTAAACATACAGCAAGATGTTGCTATATAAAGAAAAACAATTTGTCGTTATTGCTGTTACACACATACCCACTGGGAAGAGTAGAAATAGGCTCATGTGACTGTAACAGATTTTCTGGCACTTTGTAAAAAACTGCTACATGACAAGGAGCTTAAGTGAGGAGGATGAAATTAGACCCTTCATTGTTTGGCTGTCTCATCCTCTTTCATTCCCTTAGGCGAGCTTTAAGTCTGAATCCTCCCTCCCTTGTCCCCCAGGGCCAGCAGCCTCCCGCTGGAGCAGGCAATGTGGAACACATGGCACTTGTGTGCTGGGAACCTCCTCCACCCCGAGCACTTAACAGAAAACAGGCTGCAATTTACTTGGAGTGCATGCTTTGCTTGAGGTCTTGCACTCCCAGAAAGCATGGCAGAACCTAATACTTCAGCTGTTGGGACACTTGGGGCTTTTTTGCTACCCATGCATGTAAAGTAAAAGATGCTTTCCTCTGTTTTCTAGCACTTGCAAAACACTTGCCATTTAATTTTTCTCAAAATAGCAAATAGAATGAAAGCTCTGGAAAATGCTTCTTCTAGCACCAGTCTTATAAGGAGCTACTGCATGGACAGGTAACTGATAAGAAGGAAGGGATATCAGGGAATACTTTTTCCAGGCCATAGTTGCGAGAAACATAGCTAGCTCTTCCTTGATTCCCAGCAGCACCATCCTCAGAGCCGAGTATGAAACCAGCCAGGTGATCCAGCAGGTTCTGTATTTTCCTCCCACCTGAATAAACACTAAAAGAAACTTCCTGCACAGCAGTCTTGTTGTATCCTCTTATCCATTTATATGCAGATGACCAGTTGTGTAAATACAGAGAGGGCAGGGGCCAGCCTCTCCCAAGTATCTCTGGAGCTAAATAAACCTGAAAGCTGCTGCTTCACTTTCACAGAGAGAATCCCATCCCTGGCCTCTAGGACAGAGATTGCTTTTAATTTCTGTGCCAGAGCAGTGTCTGCATCATCAGCACTCCTCAGACAGGAGGGCCAGGATGAGAAAGCCATCAGCTTGTTCCTGCTGCTTTTAGTTAAGCAGAACTCATCAGCATACTGAAGGCCATCGAATGGGACAGGCACTAAGAATCATAATATTCTGGCTCTCAATATTCCTAGTACTGAGCTACATAGCAGCAGCACCCTCGCTCTGTGTGCTGGTTGCTCTTATCTACTATTTACTGTGATCAGCTGAAGTTGGTAAGAACAATGGATCTTAAATAATTGAAATATTATACTCAGCAATTTACTGCTCAGCAACTTTCTTTCCAAGATAGCATTAAAGAAAGAATGAACTGGGGATTGCTATCTGTGAATGACTGACAAAAAGATGGAAGACAGATACGATCACAGGAAATGCAACTGAATTATACCTTTAGGGGGCTCATGAGAAAGCTCAACATCAAAATAAATCACCATCAGACCCTGAAGACAGAGCAGCTGAGAATGGGTTGGCACTCCTTCCTCTCAGTCGTGCTGGCTTTACCCCTGTGTAACCATCCTGAACATCTTGCGCACTAGGATACTTGAGCTTCACACGAAGAAATACAGTGCTTTAAAAAAGCTCTTTTATGAAGGAATATTTGGTATAGTCTTGTTAATTTCTTGTATGTTTGTTTTGAATCAACGGTTCATTTAAGATCTGTAATGTCCAGAACAGTAGCAATTTCCTTCTTCAGAGCTCCCAAAACAGATTTCATGTATTTTCTATTTTTACTAGATTTTTTTTCCAGTATTGATCCTTTTATGAAGCCAAATTCCCATATCACCCTTTTATTTCTCCATCTATACAGGTGCTAGTCAGAGTATAAATCCACTTATCATGGTTCATCTCAAGCCCATTTCTGTACAACTACAATCCCACAAAGTACTGGCCAAAGAAAGCTAATCTAATAGTCTTGGAATAAGACATCTCTCAAAATCTTATTAAAACATTTAGTAGATAGCATTGCCTCATTCTAATTTGTTTCATCTTCTATCTTTTGTCCTGCTGCAGATTATGGTCTACTCCAGAATTTCTTTTTCCTTCCCTCCTAGAAATCAAGCAATCATCAGGTTTCTGCCGTCTCCAAATCTAGCTTGCCTTAATGTATCAAATCCATTTTCTAAACCCATTCTTGCAGATGTTTGAAGCAGAAGCAGCAGCCAAGTCAAGACAAGACTTTGGCTGTGTATGAGGAATCTAGAGATCCCTCTGTTATGAGCAAGCTCTGTTGGTATTATAGTTTTTCTCTGAAGCCCAGACTATTTATACAAGGCAAGTCTGCAGATTATGCCATTTTTGGACAAGGAATGCAAGGCTGGAAGAGGCCTCCTCAGGCTCTGAGTGTGATCCCTCTCTACTGCAAACATTGCATTACCCAATTCCTCCCCATCATCTCATCCTGCTGCATCATGAAAGGCAGTCAGGTTTCAGCTCTGCTTCTCCCAGGGGACAGCTATTCCAGAGACTAATCACTGCTGCGATCCTTCCAGGCTCAATTCATTCACAGCTAGTCCAGGCTCATCTGGCCTTACACCAAGGTTTTCCTGAACCTCATGCAACTCTTCCCCTTCTTCCTTCCCACCAGTGTTTATCCTCTGATGCTCTACTGAGGACAGTTATTTCAGCCATTCTGCACATAAACGCCACTGCCTCTTAGTCTCCTCTTGTAGAAGACAACAGTCCTATCCTTCCCTGTGATAGGAGATCTCACTGTGCCCTGTATAAAAAGCAGTAATATTTCTTATATCTGAGGGAAACAGATCTCCGAATACGTCTTTTTTTCAGGACCGCTCATGATCTCATGATTGACCAACACCTAAGGCATTCCCTCCAAATGGCTCACCTTTTGATGCAGAGGTTTTTGCTCTTGCTTCTAATTGCAAGATCATGCATTTTGCAGCCCTGAATTTCTTCTAGTTTCTTTTACTTCAGACCTCAAGGAGGACAGTTCTTTTTTCTTTGTCTTAAAGGAGCAAAGTTTCTCTGCCCTTATCCAAATCCTTCCATACAGTGTGTTTCAAGCAAAAATTTTCTTTTTGTTGGAGAGGACAGGCAGAATACTTTGGGTTTGGTCATCAACAAAACCCTAAATAAAGTCTGTTTTCTGGACAGAGGCTGGAGAAAACTGTATGAAAACAGTTCATTCTCACAGTTGTAATGAATTTGCCATCAGTACTTTGCAAACGAAAAGGTATGTTCATATCACTGGTCCTTCAAAGGGTAGGTGGGAGCAGAGACACAGAGATGCACCGTATGCAAAAGGAGCCCCAGGAGCACACATACCACTGCTTTGCATGAGTCTCTGGACCACAAGCTACATGTCACCTGACAGAAGGTCCATCAGGTTTACTTATACTGAGCCATGAAATCTTTTCACCAGTGTTCTTGGCATCCGTAGCCAGTTTCTCTAGATGCTGTCAAGAGGCGAACATTTCAAAAAAGGCAGTATCACGACTCACTGCTCCTAGTTACACTCCTTACTCTCCCCTATGAAGATGCTAATTTCCTGAGCCAAAACTTTTTCTTTCACTTTCCCATTATCTTTACTCTTCTTTTTGCCTGCATCATGATCTAATTCCTCACTATTTGGTAACTGGCTGGCAGGTTGTTAGATGGCAATTAGACATACACAGATGGTATCACCTGCTACACGCCTGGTATTTCGTTTTGGCTCCGGAACAGCTGTTGGTTACAATGTTTGCAAATTCAGAGTGAAGGACAGGAGGGGATTTTTTTTTTTTTTTTTCAGTTGCTTTAATTCTTCTGCACAATATCAGGGCATGTGACAAACTCAGAATAAGATTTAAGATCACAGTTAATCATAACATTTTATGTAAATTTTGTCAGTGAAACAAACATTTAATGAGTTTACTTAAGGGGTCCCCAAAATTATATAGGCCCACAACCACATCTGTTTTTCCCTGAGGTTTTTATGAACCCTCTTCTGATACTAAGAATATTCACAAAGGAAGCCAAACAACTACAAGTTTTATAAACAGAGAGGATAAGAGATTATAAGGGAACCAAAAACCTGCCAGAAGGCAAGATGGAAAAGTGTAATTCCTCTGCCTTGAATACCTGATTTTAAAGTGAGGGAGACAAAGATATACGGTGCATCACTTCCAGATTTTTCAATTCACTGACCCAGAAGTCAATCCTTGAATTTATCAGTAACAGGGCATAATTTTCTCAAAAGCATTGATATGTCTCCAACTCAATTGTAACATCTTTAGTCAAGTCAGGTGTAAAATGCAGAGAGCAATCATAACTTCCTATGGCTTGATGTTGTGGCAAACAGTTCTCAGTTACCTGTGGGGAAACCATGCTGCTGCAAAAGGCCAGAGCTGGCCATCTTCACTGAGGTAATGGCTCTTTCCTCTTGCAGGGACACACTAAAATACAGGCTTACTTGAGGTGTATGAACTGGGCTCTGGTAATAGAAGCTAGTTTTCACCACAGTATTAAAATCTCCACAAAAACTTGAGAACTGTTGATTGTTCACATGGTTCCAACTAATCAGTATAAACAAAAAGCATCTTACTTCATGAGATTTGTTTGGTTTTATTTCAGGATTGTTTTCCCCTCAAACATTCTACATAAAAAAACAGAACTGGTGATAAGCATAGCTCCTCTTTTAGAAGAGCTGTACTTCAGCATTAAGTAGTAGAATACTTACTATTCCCTCATTGAATTGCTGGGCAGAAGCAGTGTCTAAGCACAATGAACATCTGTAAAACCCATCCAAGAGCCAGAAAAGGATTTTGAGTTGTGAGACTGGTAGGCACTGTTGCCCTGTGGCCAAGTTCTCTGAAGCAGTATAAATTTCCTTGCAAAACTTTGAATTTGTAACTGATTCCCCCCACAGTCACTAATGCATATAAAATCTAATGCCATGCTCTCCCTTTCCTTTTTTCCCCCTTGTCTAACATCATTGCTATTTCAAACTGGAACCAGTTCATAGCTGTTTTCCCAGCACTCATTGCTGTTGCACATCTCTAGTCACATATGACTGGAGAGCATGCTGAGATGGGATGGGCTGTACCTGTGCTACAGTGCTTGACCTTATCTCTGCAGTGGGACAACCTGGCTGGCACCACGGATGAGGTTTTGACACCTGACTGGACTCTGAGCTGATTGGGATTTCTGCTCTACTTCAATAAGATTTCAGCCATATAGCTCAGTGAGAACTGGTAGTGGCTGTTTCCAAGGACGCAAAATATAAAGAAACGAAGTGCACAGTGACAGAGTTGCAGATATATTGAGGCACTCAGTGATGTGAACAGACACCAGCAGAGACTCTTTAAATGAGATTTTTAAGCATCATCTAAATTATGTGGCTTGTACTTACAGCTCAGGTGCTTTTACAGTCTGCACCAAGTCTACCTACACAGACAGTTATGTGCCTTCCTGAATTCAGCCCTGTAAGAGTTCAGCTCTCACTGAAATCTATAGAAAAACATACGCTGATTTCAGTCACATGCCATGCCCCCAGCTACATGTAGTCAAGTAGCCAGCTATCTACAGCCCCTCCCCCTGACTTCTAGATAAAGATGTGCCTCACCCGACCTTCATCACCTCATCAATACTCACTAAAAAGACATGTAAGCTAGTGCCACTTCCAGCCATTGACCAGAAAGTATGGAAAGCCACAAAATCCTCAGCACCTAGGCCTTGTCTCTCTAAGTATATGAGCAGCATAACCTTTGAGACACCGTGATTTAGATACGTCATAGCATTCATGGACTCTGGTGACCTGAGAAGAAACAGAGAGGGGCAATCCCTTTTGCTTTACCACTGAAATGACAAGTGTTACAGGGTTGGGACTTTTTCCTTAAATTCCAGTGAGAAAACCAGTTACTGACACGGACTACTACATACCTAATCTAAAATTAAACTCTGGGGTGAAACTACAAATTATTTTATTGATAAGGACTGAATAATTTAATGTTTATCATTTCAGTTTCAATTAATTCTAACGCAGTGCAACAGATTGGCATCTCGGAATCCAGTTTCCCCACTAACACTAGTCCTTCACATATTCAGAGATACTTTGGTTTTATTCACACTTAAGTCACTGCTGCATTTTTGTTTGGCCTTCATTTCCACTTTAAAAAAAAAAAGCTGGAAGACGCATTTTTTTCTGTCTGAAATCTGACTTATGGACATTGTAATTTTGCTTTCTTAGATTTCTTTCTTTGGGAAAGCAAGTCACACTGGAGGCCTGATGTGCATCCTGAGTCTGTAGGATGGGGAATGAAGCAGTGTGCCACTTAAGATGGCTGTATTGAGAGCATGCTATCTACCATACAAACGGGAAAGCAGTAGTCATCCCTGCTTGTTCCATGGGGCAGGCTGCATCCTGGGTTGACCCCTTGCTGCATGACATTCCTTGTTTTCTGACACTCACTGAAGCATTCAGTTGAGAGCTCTGCGTACGCCCCTTTTTTCTGAGAGTGGCATTATTTTGGATTCATTTTCCCTATACCCTCAACACAAGAGCACTATGACCACACAAAACCCTTGTTGCTCTTACTAGCTCACAACTGATTGCAGGATCACTTTGGAGAGCTTTCAGCTGAGAAGATGGAAATCTGCCATACTAAAATGCACTGCATAAAAAGAAGGGAAGACAAGGGTGAATATTAATTGTAAGATGATTTCACATTGTAAATCTTAACACAAAGGCTGCTCTTGCCAACAGCTAACATGCTCAATTACTTGAAGAGACTAGCTTCTAGGAGACATGGCCATATCACCTCACTTGTGCAGTTACTCAGATAAACAGGCAGAGCAAATACCAACTTCTGTATTTGAAAAATTCTCTGAGGCCAGTATCTGCATCAGAAAAAAAAAGTAGATATAGCTATTGCAATCATATGCAACCATGTCCAGTCACAAGGTGTCAGTGATGTCCCTTCTACTGACTCCCAAGCAAAGGGACAGATATCCCTTCTGCTTTGTGTTTAGGGCACAAAGATATGTGGTTACTACTCTAGCACAGATGACTCCACAGTGTAGCCACAAAGCTGCACTGCACAGCCTTCCCCTCCTCCCTCCTCTCTTCAGATCCCTGTGTGAGATCTTGTGCAACAGAAGTGCACACGACTACATTATGTTAACATGACTCTGGAAGGTAACCACAGTATTGAAATATTTACAGAATGGATGCCCAGTTCCTAAATCTGTAAATGAAGTAGTCACAAATGCTTTCCCATCTTGGGCTGCAGCAGACAGTAATGAAAAAGTTCAGTTCATGCAGGTAACAAGTAGAAAAAAATATGTCATATTTTTAGTGAATCACTACCTTCAACAAGAGACTTAAAGAAAATACCTGTTTTTTCCTTTCTCCCTACCCCCAAACATGCACAATACACAAGAAATTGAAGTTATGTTTCCTAGGGAAAGAGAGAGATCTGCAAAGCTTGAATGCCAGCCTCTGAGGGCAAAGGCTGGCAATGACCGTGGAAAGCACACCACAAAGCCTGTTCTGTGGCTGCAGGAGAGAAACCTCTTCCTCCTCAAATGGTTAAGAAATATTTAACCATTTCAATTTTATGAGTATAAAGTAGCACTGAGTAAAACTCAAGTAGACTTGCTAGGATAAGTTCATATTAGGATAAAATTGAATTACATACTTAAGGGATACAAAATATTTCTGGGCAAGCTGTAATTCCTATGGTATCTCTAGTTTGGCAGTGCTACATAGTATTGAATGAATCCTGAAACCATTCCTAAGGCAGAATGGTTACATTTAATAGTACCATATAGTACTGCTTGCTGTAATACTGCAGCTGCCTGACTCCATAAAATGATGCTGGCAGCCTCAGCAGCAGTGATGGAATAGCCCAACACATTGTGTCACACAGATTGCAGCTGCCTGAAAAAAAATCTGATGAAGCAGAACACTTGATCCTGTGATGTAGCTATCGCTTCAGCACCATGCCAGCCATTTTGAAGACACTTGCACAGAGAGAGAGAGAGAGAGTTGATGTCTGGCAGGCCAGCGTTCAGATACTATCATATTTTATGGCCTTAATCCAGCAGCACTTTTAAGTGCCTGCTTAGCCTCAAAATGGGGTTCTGCCTCATCACATCGCTGCCTGCTTTCTCCTTGTCAGGAAAGCAACGATACTAAGTGCTCATAAGTGAGTTGTGCTATGGCCTAATCCTGCCCCATGGACTCCAGCAGGACTTCTGCCATCGACTTCAATAGGTGCAAGATCAATGGGTAATTCATAGATTTTTTACAGAGAAGGGCACAGTTTAGCAGGATTTGTGCTGATTTTCAAAATTGCAACAAGGGTCTAACTCCCTTTTTAGGTGACAGGTACCTTTAGAAAACTGGTCCCTGCCCATTGAACTGGTTTTTCCTCCAGGAAAGCTGATGCCACTGCAGACCTAACTGATTCACCCTTTTCATTGCTGCCACTTTCACAACATTTGAATTATGACGCTAGCTAATTAATCTGGGCATAGAAAAAGAATGAATGATACAATGCTTTGCTGGACTGGTAGAAAAAGGTAATGCGAAGAAATTGTGACAAGCAGGAAAGGGATCTGAAGGTCCCAAGAGTTACTGAAACTCTGGGAGAAATACATTTAATAATTTTTTTTTTTTTTTTTTTTTAAGCAACTGTAATTTGAATGGCATGGCTGAGCTATTCCCAGAGACCAAGTACTCTATGTCGTGGCACTTGAGTGTCACTGCTCTAAGCGCAGTCACAGAATCATGTGTGTTCAAAAAGATAGTGAAGGAGGATTCATTTTTGCCCCTGGCATGTCACCCTTCCTGACAAATCATCAATATTTGTCTCACAGAGAGGTGGCTGCATCTGAAATAGCGCAAATAAACCTCTGTTGCATTTATTTAGATATTTAGAAGAATCTACAGTCTGGACTTGTACCCAGAAATTCAGATCTCTGGCCAGCTTAGTGGCCACAGAAGAGATTGCACTTCTAGGCAAGGGAAGAGTATTCCATCTCACGAAGCCCTGGAGACAGAAAAGGTTGGGCGTTTGCCACTGGAGAAACTTATGCATTGGACTCCGCAACAATTGAAGACATAGTTCTTTCTGGATACAATTGTGGAAAAGTAAAAGCAATGCTTAATGAGATGATTATTCATAGACTTTTATCCCTCACTTCCACCACCAAGTCAGAACTGGCTGCTTCTAGGTCCCTTCACAAAGCCTCATGATAACACAAGAGCCTTCTCTGCAACTTTGACATCTGGAACAACTCTCTTTCTCCATCTTGCCACTTCTGTCTTCATACCTTCTAGGAGTCCACAGCTTGCTGCTCTGCTAGAACAGCCTCAATTGCTCTGCTAATCTGTTGTTTTTCACTCCATGTAGGTTTAAGTATTTCATCTGTCTGTAAATATCCATTAATGTCTGCCACCATTCACAATTTTTTTTTTTTTTTTAATGGTATATGTCTTGTGTGAAGTGGCTAATGAGAAATTTTACACATTTTATTTGGAAGGCACAGTAAATGTAAACTAACTACCAGAGCTGGATCAAGGCCTCTTACCAGCAAAAGTAAATTAAGTTATGCTACCCTGAGGATGGATTACCTAGTTTATACCCAGAGCTGTTTTTTTATGCCACAGAAAAGTGAACAGGATCCAGAAAATGCTCACATGCCCAAATTTCCCAAAGTAGCTTCTGTTTCATACATTCTGCTGCCATTCTGGTTTTCAGGGCTCTACCAGGTCCTATTGGGCCATCCCTACTGCTGCCTGCTTGCCTATATCTAGATCTAGCCCTGTGAAGCACCAAGAGATTAGCTTTGTTCAAAAGTAAAGAAGAACCCAAATGTCAGCTCTGCCTGTGCTTTATACATGGGAATACACATTCATCACACCAGAAATTATTTATATATCAATAATCTTGCCTGCAAGGTTGAAAGTTATATACATCTTTATATACAGCATGTGCCAGTTTCCATCATACCTGGATTTTAACTTTTAACAAAATCTACAGCATTATGTTTAAGAAACACCTCTGTCCAAATTACCAAGGTCACGATTACGAATTACTTCTATCTGGTAAGTCACTTAGGGAGGCAGTACATGTACGCGCACGTTCGCACGGACAGCTACTCCGTTCAAAAGGGAATGTACTTGTTTTGTGCTGTTGCAAGGGCACTTGGAAAAAAAAAAAAAAAGACCAACTCTAAAGCCAGATACGCACAATAGAGGCTGACAAATGGTGTGCAAAGGCTCAAACATGCACCAAGCTCCCTATAAGATACATCCCCCAGTGAAGTCTAAACTCATGCTTCATCATTAAGAAAGGTTTACTGTACTTTAAAAATCCCACAACACACTCCCTGAGCACAAGGCTGGAACGATATAAGACACCTTGTACTGCTCACCTGCTGTGGGATACCCTTTTTCTTTAGTTCACGTACATATGAAGTACATTCCACCAAGGAAAGCATCACAGATTTATCCATAAGAAGTTGTAGAGCTGATGTTTTTGCTGCACTCTCAATGCCCTTTCCTGCAAGATAAAGTGGGAAAGAGCATATAGTACAATAAAAACTAACCCTTTCTGGAAGGAATGCAAGTCTGCACTGAAAGAGT
>NW_008629220.1:15605-25038 GCF_000691845.1 Merops nubicus
GAGGTGCTGAACACAATCTAAGAAGAACAAACTGTTTTGCAGTACTCAGTGCATCTGTGGGAAAAACTCCATAGGTCTGTTTTCCAGAACTGTGACAAGCTGTCTCAGGTCCAGCCCTGCAAAGTGCTAGATCAGCTGTGGAAAGGAAGGGGTGGCTTGGCAGGAACAGTAAAGCTGGTTAGGGAGTGAGGGAAAACTGCCAAATCCACAGTCCTGATTACAATTGGTGGATTTAATAGACTCTTTTGTTATGAGATCTTTAAAATGGAAAAGAACAGATTAGAGAATGTTTATCCCCATTCTAATGCATATAGTTACATCCACATACACTGGCTGCCCCAGGGCTTCATTTGCATTACACAGGCAGCAGAAAAGGGATGGAAATGGTCCTTTTCAGGGAGTAGTGTCCAGAGAAGGGCTTTGATATGCGGCACAGGGTTGGCAGTGTGGCTTCCTATAGAAATTCAAGGGACACGTGCTTAATATTGGAGAAGATGGGAGCAGGAACAATGTCAGCCAATCTTGGTTACCCACCATCCAGCAGAAGGTAGGGTAACTGAACATGAGTGAGGCCAACCCTGAAGGCTAAAATGTCCCTCCAAACCTGAGAAAGTACAAAGGTGTCTCACAGCTAAGCATATAATTAATAGTCAGGGCTGTTATGTTTATGTTCCCTCTAGACCTCAGGCATGCCAGAAGTACTGCAGTTCTCATTATTACCTGCTGTTAATTTTTTTTTAAAAAAAGCTGTTAAATCATTGACTTAGTAGATCAACAACAGACCATGACAGTCAGGGTTTATTGATGGAGTTACAGAAAAGGCACGTTACTTCTGAAGCAGCCTAAGATAAGGATACCTAGCAAACAAAACGAAGGATTCACTGATCTACTTTTTGAAAATTAAATTATTCCATGTAATTTATATTATTATACTAATTACATGCTGTCAGCAATTTCATGTGAAGAGTGTGAATTGTTTCCTTTTACGGAGGGAAGATCTAATTTGCTATTCCCATGGATGAAAAGATGATTATGTATGAATTTGATGATCAGAAATTATTAATTACTTGGTTGAAAATGTTAGTCTTATAGATCTGGTTGGGTATGCACAAACAACAAGATGTTTTCTGGTTAGAGGTGGAAGCAGAAATAACTGCACTTGCACAAACATCTGTAAGATGCCTCTGCAAAAAAAAAAAATAATTTACCAAGTTAAACCCAGGCCATCGTGATATGCACGCAGAAGATGCACACAGGTACAGGTTGCTTGCTCGCTCAGTGCTGAGAGACAAAGACACCACTTGCACATTTACCCTTAAGATTCTGCAAAAGTTATGAGTTACCTACAATTACCCTCTCTCACTTCATGTCCGGAGTGACTCGTTTTTTCACCCACACAGTCCTTGTACGTGCTGATCTACTTCATCAGGTTTTTATAATACTGCATTCGACACCCAGAGCTGGATAAACTGACTTAAGGCATTTTTGTAGAAGACAGACTACAAAGAACCTACTGCTGTCTTTATAGTAACTCCTTTCGTCCCCACAAGTGACAGATTGTCTAGCTCTACACAGCCACTTCGGTTGTGGGGCAAAATTCCAGCCATATATTGGGACCTTTCAGAGCTCTTCAGCCTATTCAAAGCATCAGCACCAGCAATGAGCAATAACTTCCCTCATTTTCCACCCCTCTCTTCTCAGATATTAGGTATTTGACAGCAACACAGTAAGATACTTTGAGTAAGTGTATTAGCAGATTACTGCCACACAGTAATGTATGTTTTTATGTAGGTATACTGCTCAACAGAAAGAAAGAGAACTTTCTCACTGCTCCTCTTCAAAAAGGCCTCAGGATCTGGTTCACATGGAAAAAAAACCCACCCAAAAACAAAACCAAGAGACACAACAGGAATCCAGAGATCTAGGAAGAAATCCAATCAGATTTTCACAAGGTATGGGAAGGGCTATTTTAAAAAGCCAGCAACCTGGTACAGCAGAAATAAGCACTCTGCAGGGCTTGTCCTGCTGTGGAGAAAGCCAGGATTGCAAGCCTTTGCAGAACACACAAGCCCACCTGCACATGCTCACAGTTCTAGCTCAAGCTACACCTGCCTACAGTATCCACGCCAACTGCTGTGCATCAAGTAAGGCATGAGGATGAGGGCAAGAAACAGAAACAAGGAAGGGAAAAATGAATCAAGGAATAAATGTAGGTGGCTTCCTGTCAGCCAAAATGACTGATGTCTTCTGGTGCTCTACCCTACCATGTACCTTACCTTGAAGGTAACCATCCCAAGACACAGCTCCATTTCTCTGTGATTTCATTCCTTGGGTCTCCAGTGTAGATCAATAACTGCAGCAGTGCTGGCTGCCCACAGCAGCCTGGGGCCATGCCTTGGAAATCCCTGTGTGGCCATGAAGAGAACACAGCAGCTGAACAGGAGGCACAGGAAGGAACAAACCTTATCTAATACTTCAAATCCACCAACCCAAAGTAATGCTCAAGTAGCACACGGCCCCAGAGCTGATACTCTGGAATGTTTATTTTTCTTGAGGGAAAGTTTACAACCAAATATTGATTTTTAAGAGTTATAAGTTTTTGTACACATGAAGTTTACCCCAGGGGTCTAGATGTTAGTGCTTTATTAAACACACACGTTAGAGGATACTCACAGTAAAGTGTGACCACTGCCAGTTTAACTTTGGCAAACCTCCAGCAGGAAAAAATCCTGTGTCAACCATAGCTCTCTCCTTTGGTACTGCACAGACTCAGACAATGCATCTGTTTGGTTCATTTTAATATGTCCAAGTGTTGCATTGTTTTAAAGAATCAAAAACTTGAGCTGTTATAAATCGTAATAAATAATCAGTAATTCTGAACAATAAAACCACATGATAAAAATGAGACACAGCTGTTGCCAGTCACTGGAAGAGGTTGTAAAGGAGAAAAACCAGAGTCATAGTGCATGTTATCCAAATGACTGGTTTCAAGACAAGGTGCTAACAACATCTCTCATTTGAAAGGTGAAGATTCTTCTGTAACACTGAATCACTATAGTTAGAGAAACACAGTAAAAGTTACTCTTTATTTCAACAATAAACTTAATGTATTGTAACATCTGGGGAGCCAGGAAAACAGCAATGTATTTCCTAAAATACCTGGCATTGCTCCAGTGCTTTATCAGCATTCTTAAAACACAGGCAGTTGGAAAAGCACCATTATTGCTGTATGGCACAAACTTCAGACAAAGCAAAAAGTTCAATGCAATTCCATACAAGTCACATCTGATTTGGATCACTCTGTATAAGACCAGGGCAGTTTAGAAGACTAAATCCTGTTTTCAAAGCTGTAATACAATATTTCCATGTATACTTTGTGCAGCAAAATATGTTCTGTCTTTGGATATGAACAAAAAAATATAAGACTAAACTTTAAAAAATAAATGCTAATTCAGAAGATGTTTTCAAAAACAACCAAGAAGAGTATGTATATCAGTACTCAGGAATACCTGGAACCCAAAGACTCCATATTATTTAATGTTCATGTGGAGAATTATCACTTAGCTAGACATAAGGGGTTGTGGGAAAGAGCCCTCATATTTACTTTCTGGTCCTTCCCACAGCAGTTTTGAAAACCTGGATGTGTTAATCAAACCAGAATGTAGTTCAGCTGCAAACATTCAT
Source organism: Merops nubicus (assembly GCF_000691845.1). NCBI lineage: Eukaryota > Metazoa > Chordata > Aves > Coraciiformes > Meropidae > Merops > Merops nubicus. The sequence continues at coordinate 19,290 of NW_008629220.1, forward strand.
GTTAAAATATGTTTGTCGGAAGCCACAGAGGGCTTGTTATGAAAAGGCAACTTGGGTTGCATTCCAAAGGACATTATTACAGAAAAAACTGCTGCTCGGGAGTCAGAATTTTTCTGATGATACAAATACCATGCTTGAGGACAGCCAGACTGATTGACTAGGGGATCAGTTTATGACCCTTCCACCCTGGGTACTACGTGGGATACAACTGGGAGGGGTGGTACTCTTGTTCTTAGTCTCCTGACCTCCCACATTGCCAAATCTATGTCCCATTAACTTTGTTGGGACTGACATTTTCTGTGGGAACCAGATCTGAATTACAAAACTATCCTTCATTCTCTTTGAGCTCTGGAAACTGCTGTTCCCTTTAAAATTAGGTATCAAATCATCTTCTCCTGCTGTCTTAGTATTGAGTATTCCTTACCGTAAAAGGGTGAGCACTGTAAACTCATTCTCTCCTCTAGAAATGGCTGATGATTCATTTTCAGCAGATCCACATAAGAGAAATACAATGTCAGCAAGAAATTGTATTTTAGACTGTAATGCAACTGCAGAGGTAAAGATTTTGATAAGATCAGCTCATCCTGCACTGACAGACATCAATCAGTACCTTATCTTTTCATCGTAACTGAAATCAGGAGAGCTGGGAAAAACTGGTAAGCTCACGACAAGATTACTACAGTTCCATGCGTGACCTTGAATAGTATAAGCCTGCTAGTATAAGATGAGAGGGAGATGGTCCCTTCAGTTACCTCATTTCTTTGTTAATGGTAGCAGTCCAAAGAGATTTTTTTCCAATAAATTATTTTTTTTCCAAATTACTGTGACAATCTGAAGAGTATGATACAGCAATGCTCTAATGCTTCTTCAGAATAACTTATTTCCCTATGGAACTGGATCTCTATATGCTAAATGAGACCAGTGAAAAGTTCACTTGAAGTCCCAGTTATTATGGGAATAAAAAAGCAGATGCCAAATAGGATAGTTGTAGTACACCAACGCTACACTTCAGATATAGTTCTGTAGAATAGTTAAGGAGGGTGGATATAGTCTAAAAATACACAAGGCAACCACAAAACTGTTACCCCAAATCCCACTTACACCTCACATACTTAGTATCTTCACTGCACTTGTTGAACACAAGATGTGGCATATGGTACCTTATACCCACTGGTGGATACTTTGCATCAACAAGCTAGGCTGAAAAACAAGGAAGAAAATTAAAAAAAAACCCCAAACAAACAAACAAACAAACAAAAAAAACCAAACCAACAACAACCTTCTTCTATGCCTCTTCCATCTGTACTGCAAGGGCCTTTTGCTGCCACTGTGTCTTGACTCAGAGAGGTCTTGGGATGTTGCCCAAGGAAGGTGAGGAGAAAGCAGTGACTCTGAAAAAGTCAAGTGACAGTAAGGTGACCCAGTGTAACAGAGATACCCAAGTAGTCTTTGTAAAGACCATGAAATGCCCACAGTACCAGCTCCTGTGGTATCAAAGAGACACCCTTTGTGCATTCTTCAAACTAGCAGAAGTAACCTCTGCAGTCATGAAGTACCTGTGAGTACTCCTGGAGGAAAGTCTTAAGAATACAGAATGATTAGAACAAACTGGTGAAATGGCCCAATGTCAAGAAACTCAGTTAGTAGAGAGAAGTTCAAAGAGGAAAGAAAAAGCCCATGTACAAATACCAGTCATTATCAGAACAGCAGAGATTATCTAGAGGGCTAATTTGATTCACAAATGAAAGCTAAAAAGCCAATCGAGTCCTACACCAGATTTCTGAAAGGCATACATAAAGTCATAACAATCCAGAGGAAAGCACAGGAATCCCAAAGAAACAGGTTTTTCACCTAAATAGGTGCTAGTCAAGCAAAGTAAATAAAAAAGTTTCTTATAATTTCTACAGATACGAAGTCAGAGTCATGATTCATTTGTTTACCATGGCTAAAAAATGCAGTACCAGAAGAAATTATCTGAATTAGCACTAAAAATCTGTACAGGGTCCTTGAAGAAAATTCCAAGTAAGGCTGGTGGTACATCAGAACCAGCTACATAAAGATGCTGCAGCATCTCTTGGCCCGATGATTTTAGCAAAAATGTTCAGCAAATACCAGCCTTCAAGGACCTGCCATTGTGCAGAAAATTGGTTGCTTGGATTTCTCTCAGCCTTACATTTTAATGACTGAACAATTCATTAGCACCCTGCACATTATGAGAAACACTTGAGACATCTCTGAAGGTTGATCTCCTTCATATCTCTTTCAAACTTTCTTTTACTTGAGTGCTTTAAAGTAACAGACAATAGCTCAGGCAGATGGTGTATGAAAACAGAAGTATGTGATACATGTCACTACCATCTTACTCAGACTCCCTCACCTGTCTCATTCCATCTGGTGCTCCTTATAACATAGTTGGGCAGTAAGCTCTTCAGGGCAAGGAATGAGCTGTTATTCCATGTCTGTTTAATGCCTAGCAAAATTAGAGCTCCTTCTACAATGACAACACTAGCAAGATTATTAGAACAATAACGAATACCTAAGTACCATAACAGTTTGAGAAATTAGTTAATACCTTGGCCTGTGTTTGCCAGAGAGCAACAAGGGCTAAGTGATTCCTAGAGGGCAGGAAACTTGAAGCCTCATACAATAACACAGCCCACAGAGTAGAAGCCATCCTACAGTACCCAAGCAAGGGTAACAAAATAGGTATTGGGATAGCAGACAGGTTTGAGCAAGAACCTTGATCACTATGGAGAGTCTCATGAATAAAGAGGATCCAAGGTGCAGCCAAGATTTCAACCCATGAGTCAGGATGATGTCTAAAGAGGGTAACCAGGGTCAGATACAGTCTAGAAGTCTCCACAGCAGATCCCTACACCAGCCGGGTTCTTAGTCAGAATAGGAATTCACTCTGCAAATGGAAGCATAAATCAAAAGAGCCCATAACCAAATACAGGCAGTCCCCTGCTCCAGCTCCCAGAGGGGGCAGAGCCTTGGGACTAGGCCTATATGGAGCTCCTAGAGCTCTGTGCAGAGAGGCTGAGTGGAGGCCCCAGGTTGGTCAGGGCAATTAGCAGCTCCTAGTGCACTTGGAACCGTGACACTTTTACTGCCGCCTAATGCTGAAGTAGTAATGGCAGTGCTGATTTTTGCCTAACATTACTCATCGAGGATAAGTTGGACTCATTATAAATGCCATGACTACAACTATGTGTCTTAAATTCATCTTTCAAAGCCTGTAGTTATTGAAGTAGTCTGGTCACACATAGAGAATTTAGTTTACACGCTTGTGTATGATTTATGCTGAATGTTAATGGACCTGTTCTGAGACAGTGATTTAAAATGGGTTTGAAATGACAGATGATAAAACTGTTTAATATACCTCATTGAACGCCCCCACGGACACACTTGACTAAGTTCCCATTCACTCAAAGCAAGTATGCCTTTATTGCTGTCATCCACAAGGTATTTCAAATACCAGAATCCTAAAATAATTTCAATACAAGAGTTAATAGAGAGCTATTAACAAGCAAGATAGCATTTATGGATTGTTTGTATAGATGTTTCATGCTTCTGTTTTGGGGGATTGCTTAACATCTGCCTCCCAAGGATAAAAAAAAAATAAATTCCCCAACCTTACTGTCCCACCTGGCAAACCACTAGACAACCTCCTTGGTGTTCACACACCAGTCCCATTTTGCTTTGTAGAAGCACATAAGCACTAACAACTACATTGTTGTTGTTCTTGATCTGACAAAGCTCACTTACACTTAAGGCTCTGGGGTTTAGTAATTAAGAGATGGAAAGATGAAGTGTTAGAAGAGCACAGATGGAAGGAAAACGTAACCTCCAAAGTGAAATGAGATGCCCAAGAGTGTCTTAATTTTAAAAATTCTCTGAATACAAATACAGCGTAGAAATGTTATATTTTTTAAAAAAATAATTTTATTTTAATGTTATTTTTCCACTCAATCACAATAAATCATAAACATTACCTGACATAGCTGGTAATTGCAACTGGAGTCTGATTTAATCTCAGGAGATTATTACACTATGCAGATCCTAATATATCAAATTCTGCAGCTATGACTGGTAAAATCAGTTTAACAGTACTCCAGAAAAACAGTGGCAGACTGAATAGAAAATAAATGAAAGCCCAAAACTTCTGTAGAAATGCTAGGAAGTTCCGAGTTATGTGTGTACATTTATGTAAGCACTTTCAGGTTCATCTATACTGAGACTATTTTTCTTCCAAGAGAAATGGACCCATATGCAAATTTTGATAAATTGAGGTTATCTATCTGTTCTCTACAGTCACTGTACTGCAGCAAAAATACGGATATTTCTCCTTACTGAAACAAGAAAATCTGGATCCTCAAATGACAGACTGAGAGAATACCTCATTCATTACTGTAATAGTCTTAACATCAATTGTTACTGTAGAACCCAGATGTATGCTCAGATCTCCATGTATTTGGTATGATACAAATGGGGGGGAAGGGGGGAAGGCTGGTTTGTGTCCCAAAGCAAGTCACTAGCTGGCTACAAAGGGAACAGTAAATGTGTCCACACACAGAGATATATTGGGAGTAGCAAGGCACAGAAATGACACATAGGAGCCTGATCGCAGCATTTCACTCCATATCATGGTAAAATTTTGTTCTTTGGGATTGGGGGAGATTTTTGCTGACACCATGATACGGAGATTTCAAAGGAGCTGTCTGGAGGGCAGTGCAGAGGTTTAAATGGCCTTCCAGTGGAATGTGTTGAAATAGGACACAGAAATGACAAGAGCAAGAGACTGGCATTGTCGGCTTGCACATTACTATGTGAAAGAACACACAGGCTAAGAAAAAATTTAAAAGTGAAGCTTATAAGGCAGCCAGTAAATAGGAGGGTGCTGCACAAAGAGAAGAATGAAGTGATAGTTATATGTTTCGGAAGAGAGGAGTTGAAACTGTATGCTGAATAGGGTAAGCTGTGTTGCTGAATGCTTACCACTCACTGGTGAATAGAAGGCCAGGAAAAAAAAGCTTTTTATGTGAAATGTTATGGCCGTTCATTGGTAACTTACATTTGCAAAACTACCTCTATAACACAAGAAACACTTTAGTTATTGTTTTTTTTTAAAAGTAACAGACACAATAGCCTCTCTTTCATAACAAATATAACAATTATGTGTTTGTAAAATGGGTGTAGCGTCAAGTATTTGCAAGTTCCAAGGCAGACCCCGTGTAGTCTCCATTTTAGGTAGCAGAGCAGGCTCTCCTTCCTCTGCTGAAGCTGGCAGCTCAGAGGGACTGTTATGGATGTTAACATTTTGCTACTTTTAATTCTGTGACATGGGCGTATAAGACAACCTAGTTTTTGTAACCACAGACTGTTTTCTACGTGTCCCCCTAGAACTGTATTGAAACAGGCCTAGCTGTGTTGAACTGTGCCACGATTCAGGTTAATTTATTGGAGCAAAATTGCTCTTGAAGGCAAAACCAGCTGCAGAGTAATGCAGCTCTTCAGTCTGGTAAGAAGTAAAAATATTTACCAATGGCCGTACATCAGCTACATCAGATTCAATTATTTTAAATGCATGATTTTTACCTGTTGCAGTTTTACTGGTAGAGGCCCCCGCGTAATTGTAACTAATCCACTCAAGGGACCTGAGTGTCCATAACTGTTTCTCATACTGCTGTCAATAGACAGGTACGGGAACCGTTTGCGCGGCCGTCGCAGCCGCGGAACGGCCCGAAGG